>NW_020438946.1:883438-885912 GCF_000699045.2 Agrilus planipennis
AGTAGAAATAAATTGACCGTTGCAGAAGTGAATCAAGAAATAAATTGACAGTGATAGAAGTGAAATAAATAGAACAGTGAATAGTAACAGTAGTGTAAATAAATAGAATAATTACCTAAGTTTAGTAATAATTTAATAGTGTTTTTAAGTTCAATAATAATTAGTGTAAATAAATACTTCTCTTCTTAAAAGTTTAAATTGTTAAACCCACGAACATTACAATACCTTCTTTAAATAATACGTAAATATCATGCTCCTAAAATTCAGTAAAATGTAGGAAAAGTCATCATCTACTAGCAAATCTATAGACACTAACATTCAAAACTATCTAATGAAATAACCTAAAGAACAACTAAATTACTTTTCCGAAAACTCAGATTTTCTTTCTTGGAAATAGTTTAAAATTGCCCAATTATGAAAAACTTATACCAAAAAATGTGGGATTGGGGGGGGGAAACTGCTTATAAATAAATAACCTCTGCGAATTTGATAGCGACTGATCGGAATTGAACAATTCAACAAAAACCGTATTTAGGACTTCAAGTATGAGATGAGTCAAGAAAAATCCCAGGGGATGGGGTAACTTTTATTCACCATTTTACTCTACCTAAAAAAAACTTTAAAAAGTTTTCTTATTTTTGCACGTAAGTTTTTCATAATTGGAAATCTCAAATTAATGAGGAAAATTAGTTGCTGCTACCACACCAAACCAATCAGAAAATTTTGTACACACATTGTCAGGGGGAACAGAAAATAACATGAGGTACTGTTTTACCAGAAAAGACATACTGTTCCCGAGGGATAGGCAAAGATGTAATCGAAAAATTAGACCAAACTGAAGATGTAATCGAAAAATTAGGCCAAACTGGTATCGTATATGGGTTCTCTCATAACTCCTGACCGGTAGCATGCATAGAGGAAACTAAACGAGCACTATATAAACGTAAAAATGAATATAAAAATAATAATAAAAAAACAGAATTAGTTATTACTATATACATGAAAAAAAAATTCTCGTACCTCATCTGAAATAAACAGTCCGCCATGTTTCCTAACTACATCCACAACTTCCTTTAGGTATCCCTTAGGATACTGTACGATACCTCCAACGCCTTGAATCGGTTCTGCAATGAATGCTGCAGCCCCTTTCTTCGGCAAACTGTAGTCGAATAATTCTTCAAACTGTTTTACGTAATTATCTTTTGCTTCACATTCTGACCCTCTGCAGGAGCACATTCTGTTGGCTTGTACGGGGCTATCCCTACATTTGGAACCACCCCACAACCCTTTATAAACGTCGGGATTTATAACCTGTAATCGATTAAATTAAATTCTTGGGAAATTTATTTTAACTGTTACTAAAGCGATTGATCATTGTCTTGGTTTTGTAAAAAAACGTATCAAGGTAAAGACTTGGTTTAGAAGATTTGAAAAAGAAAAAGTCATTAACTGAAAAGGAACTGCGTTTTTTGATATTTACAGTAAGTTCGTACAAAAGGGGGAGATTCCATTTAATCAACATATTAGACAAATACCCACTTTTGTTTTTAACTTCCTATTGTTCATAAACGTTTTTTCTACATTAGTTTAAATATAAAAATTGATGTCTCTCACAAAAGTTTATGTTTCTCATTTTAATTGTTTAACAATTGACAGCGTTAGAAGAAAATTAGAAATGTAAAAACTCTTATACTGGAAAATGGTTAAATACAATATAAGTCTTAATAGTTCTTAATTGGACTCTGCTTGATCCTTACGGAAAACGGCTCTTTATCAAACTGTTTAAAATCAATCGTAATAGTGATTAGCAAAACAAGATCAAGACTAAGACTGGGACAGTCTGGTCTTTGTCTTGGTCTCGCTTGTTCGGTCTTGGTATTAGTCTCGCTCAAAATTTTTTAATCTAGGATTTTAATGAATGATCTGTCGGAACTGCGTACGGCGTGGTAATGAGATCCAGCGACTTCGAAATCGCGATTCGCGTCTGACAGTTTCGACAGTTTTAATAATCTATTACTGCTTATAATGTATACAGCTAATTCAAAAATCTTCATCAACGTTAAACATTCTTACATGATGCGTCCTTATGGCCTGAAGTATCCGATACTTAGAATCGGATTGAGCAGATACGTTCATTGTTAAATTGCCCGTTCCATGGTAACCATTTCGTAACGATATTACTTCGTAATTGTTGGTAAAAATTCTGGCCAACAAAACTGCCAATTCGTTTGCCTCTGAACCGCTATTGACAAAATAAACAACCTATCAAAAAAAAAATTTATTAACATATTATTAAGAGTGATACTTAGTTTGTATAAAGAGCAACAGGCAGTTATAGAGCTGGGGATGCAACGTAGAGAAGTAAATATTAGGAAGGGAGTCAGGCAGGGATGCACACTGTCACCGCTACTTTTTAATCTATACATCGAAGACGCCATCAACATCATTAAAGACAGTACAACTGTAGGGATAGA
>NW_020438946.1:887040-890462 GCF_000699045.2 Agrilus planipennis
TATCCAAAATTAGACGACTTTCCTCTATATTTAAGGATTTAAGGATTCAAGCACACCCACATGCTATGGTAATAGGAAAAAAATGCGTTATTTATTTACTATCAGATGTGAAATAGTGTACTAATACAACACCACAAATAGATAAATAAAAAAAAAATATTAAAATGATTTATACAGATATAGATTTTTGCAACTTTTACTGAGAAAATAAAATGATAGGGGTTGCTTTAATAACCTACGTAATGATACCCAATAAGATAAGAGGTGGAGAAAGAGGGGAGTAGGGAGGTATTTCTCCCGAAGTGGAGAAATCTGGAAATCTAAACATATTTTTAAAAATCAATTTCTGTAAATATTCGTCAAGTCGCCTTCAACAAGAAAATATCACTTCTATGTTTGCGAGTGGTTAATTTAGAAATTCAAAAAAAATTGTTAGAGGTGTATCTCTGGAGCGCGGCGCTGTACGAGTGCGAAACATGGACAGTGACAGTGGACGCAGCGAAAAAATAAAAGGTCGGAAGCGTTGGAAATGCGACATTACAAGCGAATTATCAGGATAGAAAAGGTTAGAAATAAAGAGGTATTAGAAGGAATAGGAGAACAGAGAATAATAAGTCAAAAATTGTTTCTTTTTTGTTTCCACTCCTTTTTTACTACCTACCCTCTGTCGTCCAACCCCCTCCGTTACCCATCAACACGTAATTCCCACAACAATGATACCTTCCCTCCTTACCACCCACTTTTCCCCCAATCTCTTGTACCTACCACCATGCCGCAAGTTAGTAAAGTTAGCCCAAATAATATCTCTAAGCAAAATATAAAAACTGATTCTTTTTATTTGTATTTGTAAAGATTAGAAGCCAAAATAAAATTGTACATCTAATTTTAATGCACCGGGCCAGAGACATTAAAACTAAATTAAATTAAAAGTATTGTAAAAACAAATCTAGTGCAATAATTTATTTTTAGAACATATTGCTTAAAACTGATTCTATAAGTACGGCACTGACTCCAATAATTAAATGTTGGAGAATGAAACAAAATCAGGCACAATAATCGGTAAAAGTCCAAACTTCACAAAGTTTATGAACTGATACCGTGACAATTGTTTCTCCAAACTTTTGGTTCGAACAAATAAAATGTATGAAAACAGACAGTGTATCACCATCTAGTGGGCATTTGTTATTAGTATAGCATTTCATGTGTTAGACGAGTCCTTATTAGCGCGGCTTACGTGCACTAATGAGAGATTTGCGAGACGGTAGTCAACAGATTGAGATTAAGTTTATTTGCGAGACGTTTTATTGAATTATTTACATCCTATTTATAGTATTTACAACATTTACAAGTGTTTATATTTATGTGAAATGCACATTTAGCATTTTGATTCTCGTACTACAATGACCTATACTGGTGAACTTGCTCGAACGTTTGTGCATATACGGTATTTGTTTTTTTGCACACTATACTGGGTGTACCCACATTGACCTTGTCTAACATGAAATACTTCAGTAACAACAACCAGATATCGGTACAGTTTTACTTGGATATTATACAGGGTGGAATATTCTAATGAAATAAATTAAGTAATGAATAAGCGATGAATATTTGATTAAAGTCATTAGACACGTCGAATTTTAATTTTAATAGTTACGTGATTGTAAGTAATGACGTCACGGTATGTCCTTGGATTCATCCTTTTAAAAGAGGTTCAATACTTTTGAAACAATTGAAT
This sequence comes from Agrilus planipennis, assembly GCF_000699045.2. Lineage (NCBI taxonomy): Eukaryota > Metazoa > Arthropoda > Insecta > Coleoptera > Buprestidae > Agrilus > Agrilus planipennis. The sequence continues at coordinate 888,776 of NW_020438946.1, forward strand.
TTTTAGTAACAAACATGTCAAAATTGAACTTAAAAAGAGTAACTAAAAAAATGTGTAACTGAAAACATGGTGTTTACACTAACTATTCAAAATGTTCATTAATTGGCACTGATTAAATCGATTGTGAAAATGGCGTCTGACACCCTTCGGCATCATAAGAAAAATTCTGTGTTCTTCAATCAAATTAAAATGTTTTCGGTTTTGACATTTTTGTTACTAAAAATTCAATTGTTTTTCGGCCAACTTAACATTTGCAAAACTTTTCTGAATATCTAAAAAAGATATCGAAAAAAGACAAAACGTAGTCAATTTCTTTTAAAAAAAAATAGTATGACGTCGTTACTCATAGTCACGTGACTGTGGGGTGATGAATTAGGAGATTCACTGCTTGTGGCGTGCTGATGAGATGAACTTCAACTAATTTAAGTCCAATGTGCGATCAAACAAACATAAAAAAGTGCACCCATTATCTGTTATCAACCCAAAACATTCAACACGTGCATTATTGGACCTTAATTGTCTTTTAAAATTAAACTCACTTTTAAATCTCCAGGGAATTTATCGGTTAACCTTTCAGCATATTCGTGTAGCTTTGTGTGAAGATAGATATTTGACACATGACCTAATGTGCTAATTTGTTTCGAAACTGCTTCAGTAATCTTTCTATAAACGTAAAATAAAATGATTCAGCACTATTTAATCACATTGATATCTTTTTTCTTTAACTTATATCACTCATCGGTTCTGAGTAAAAACGTGAATGACGCAATCAAAAATAACAATTAAGAAAAATGTGTTTTATTGATATTTCCAGGTCATGTAAAATTCTTGACAGCGTTTAAAAAAATTTTAATCAAATTAATATGCAATAATTGTAATTACATCAAAAGCGTTCAACGTTTCGTTCAAAATCGAAGAAGAAATAATAGAAAAAGATGAGTTACGATATTAATCCACATTTTTTAAATATTTTTTTATTAATACTTACGGATGAGCATGTCCAACTGAGACTGTGCATACACCAGCAAACATATCCAAATAACGTCTGCCATCAATATCAAACAACCACTGTTTGTATCCTTGGCTTAAAGCTAAAGGGGTGCTGTAATGGGTTGTTAACGCGGGATTTAATCGGGTTTTCCTGATCTTCTTTAATTTTTCCAATGGTAATCCCTAAATGATTTTTACGGCTGTTAGACAAATAAAAGTACCTATTGCATCCGGGATAGTTTCAATTAAGGAAACAATTCAGAGTAGATCGCTATTTTTAACGACCTTTTGGTACAAAATATTTTGTGTATCCTTTGTACTATATGTTACACAGTAGAATCCGCTTATAACGACATCGAAGGGAAATGACACACACGTCATACTAAGCGGGCGTCATACAAAGCAGAGTCTTAGAAAATAAGCAACTTTCTATTTTGGTTAGTTATTTAGTTTAATAGAGCGAATAACTGCAAATTGTATATATTTATTAACAGAAAAAGAAAAAGAACGATGAATTGTAATACCAATATACATAAGAAGGGTCAGAAAAATGAGCGAAAATGTTATTATTAATCATTTGGGTCACTATAACTGGATATGATTTCTTGAAAATCAGTCATAATAAACGATATGTCATTTTAAACGGAATTAAACTTTCTTCTAGAGAATTTAATATGAAAACCAAACTTAACACTGC
>NW_020438946.1:892166-910830 GCF_000699045.2 Agrilus planipennis
AGGTAAATAAATTATATTAATATTATTATTATATAAACAAATATTCTTCGTTTAAAAATAAGCAAAAAAATCCTGTAAACGTCTAAACGAAAAAACGTTTCATTACCTAGATATAGAGCGTTATTTTTTTTTTTATTAATTTACCACTAATAGTTATTAATATTTCAAAGCTATATTATTTGATTATTAATTGATAATATTAGAAGGTAGTAACAAGGGCTATTTTTTGTGTCATTATATTACGCTTGCTTAATTCAGGGACGTCTTTGGGTACATTTTATTTAATACGTCACAATTTAAGTTCTGATATTTTCATTTCGATAGAGAAATAAAAAATACTGTTTACCAAAACTCAAGATATGGTCTACATGTTTTTAAGAAAGTACCGTACCAGTCGTATCAATGATACGGGGCCCCAGAAGTACAGGGGCCCTGACGTGAAATTCGTAAAATATAATATTTTCTATGTACAGTAATTTCGTATGCTTTTATGTACAATATACTTAGTTAATTTTGTTTATTTCATAAAAAGGTATTACCCTATTTTTGGTCTTCTCCATAATAGGATAAAAAGGGTCTCTAAATTTTGATATAGAGCCCATTTAGATTTAGAGCTAACTAAACCACTGATAAATTAAACAAAACCATTAAATAGAAATAATTATAGGCAAGTGGGACATCCCCAAAAAGGGCATTATTTAGCGAATGGATGGCCAACTCGTTCTAGACACTAATTTTAATTGTTTTTGTGGTTTTTATGTTTTTTAGAATTTCAATATTACAAATTACTTTTATTCNTTAGTAATTGTTTAATAAAAGGATTATTTTGATTTGTATACGTAATAAATGCACGGCTCGGTCCCAAGACGTTAAAAACGTCACGTCAAAAGTAATTACAAGAAGTAATTAAATTAACTAAAAGGTATTAAGGCCCTGATTTTTCAGATTAACGTTTATAGGAACGTTTTTGTTTAGTTTTAAGCAAAAAAAAATTAACTCAAAGGTAAACATTCTACGCTATCCGGTTATAAAAAAGCAATACTTCGTGTCCCATAATTTGATGCAATTTTTAAAATTTTCAAAAAAATGTAATTATGAAACCAATTCAACCTGTATTTGTTTTTTTTTTTTTTAATTTTGAAATTAGAAGAATTATTAAATACCTAAGTTTTTTGTAACTAAACTATTTGTACATTTAAATTCATTACGATAATCGATCAATTAATACTCAATTAATCACAATAAATACGCTGAAAAGTACAATAACAAAAATAAACATTTAAGAAAGTTTTATAAAACGACTAGATAAATTGTGTATGGTTAAAAAAAAATAAAAAAAAAAAAAAGTTACCGAATATGGTTGCGGAGTAAAATTGCATTCTGGAAGCCGAATATCTGCAACTCTCCCGTTTCTAAACGTTTCTTTCACTTGTTGTACTACAAAGAATAGCAAAAACTTCTCATCTCGCTCCTTTTGAATAAAATATTAATTAACTCACCAGTAATAGGACTGCGATACATTTTGGACGACTTCATTGTCCAGTTTAGTATTTAAATTGGAATCGCAGACTAAACTATTTAAGTTCAAATTAAAACACTTAACCAGGAAAAATATCATTATCTTAGTTTATTGTGTAATATGTTATAACTTTTAGGACGTATTTAGTCGAAATTAATATCAAAAAGTTTTTAAGATACGCATTTAGTATTTACATTTCATTTAATGTGGTTTAAAATATTATGTAAGTTCTTATATAAAAAAAATATTAATTAATTTAAATTAAAATAAGTAAGGTACGTACTCAAAAAATCTAAGATTTGTTATATTTTTGTTGCTTATTATAATATTCGCTACACAGGAAATAGAAGGTATGCTTACCTTAAAGCCTTAAAGTGATGAAACCCACATTACACTTGTGTAAGAAAATTGCCTATCAATAATATACGTTAATTTTCACTGTTTTAGTTTTATTAAATCTTGTATTATTATGTAAACGTCCTGTTTGTAGTATGCTTTTTTGCTATTTTTTATTAAAAAAAAGGGGAACAATATTTATATCTTATACAAAAATCATTTTGTATAGGTGTATTTTTATGAAGGCTGGTTAATTTAAATTAATTCGGGTTCGATTCCCGAGCCATACTTTTTTCCTCTTGTTACGTGAAATAAATACCATAAAAAGCATTTTCTAAAACATTTTCCAGTATGTTAAAACAATTCAATGATATTGTCATTTTTTATATTTAATACTCGTTTCACTTGTTAAATTCGTTAAAGAGTTAAGCTTTAGTAAATTATTTTAAAGTATCCTAACTGCTATAAAAAAATAACAGTATTAAAACTCCGCAATCAGGATTATTTTATTTTATTAACAAATCTAATAAAAATAAACTACAAATAACGTACAAAGTTCAAGCACTTTTTCAAAGCATTCAGTAACTTCCAATGATATCTTTTCTTCGAATTCTAAAGTCAAAATCTACAATTTGTGGGTAGTCATCACACAAAAGTTTATAAGCATAACAAAGCCTGGCATATTCCTCAGTTGTTATCTCAAAAGGTCTAGCGTTGCTGTCTACATCAGCCAAGATAAATAATTTTTCACCTACAGCAAAGAAAATTATTGTATTTACTAATTATATGACCTTGCTGTAAAAGGATTCTCCCATTTGTACATTTAGTTATTTATTTATTTGAAGGTCAACGCCTACAAGCTGATGGAATAAATCGTTATGACATAAACAATAAAGAAATAAAGAAATGGGTGTAATCCCAACAACTAAAGTAAACTTATAATTATAAATATATATTAAATTTTATTTTTAATTCCCAATAAAAATTACTTCTAATTTAATGAAAATATACCTAATTCCTCCCTTAACTCCTCTGGAAAAAGACGTAGGGCACTTTTCAGAGAAATTTTCTGTCTCATATTAAAAAAGTGTCGTAATACCTTCTCAACCATTTCAAATGGTAAGTCTACAAAGGGTTCTTTCAATGGTTCTAGGGTAACAACTCCTACATCCACCTTAGGTTTTGGTATAAAAGCCCTTCCAGGTATTGTGAATTTATGTTTAACGTTGCACCAAAGTTGACACATAACCGACAGTCTGCAACGTTGTTTATGAGTTACGGGTGCCTTCATACGTTCAGCAACTTCTTTTTGAAATGTTAAGGTCATCTTACTCCTTCCAAATGCCCAGGCTGATTGTTTCTGTGATATTGCCTTTAGCCAACGTATTACTAAATTAGTTGATATACTAAATGGTAAATTTCCTATTATATTAATGGGTGGTGGGGAACCAAGCCAATCTTCTTTTGGTACTTCAGACAATGCATTTTCAAAATTGAAATCTCTCACGTCATTTATTTCTATATGCATGTCAACAAAACCCTGACTGGCTTCTTGTAATAATTCCAATGTAGGCAAAAATCTTTCATCTTTTTCAATAACAATTAACTTTCTGGGATGTTTCTTTATGATAGACCTTGTGATACCACCAGGACCAGGACCAACTTCACAAACATAATGCCCAGAAATGTCTCCAGCTGATTTAACTATTCTGTCTGTTATACGTTCATCTAGTAGAAAATTTTGAGAAAGTTGCTTCAATGCTTTTAATCTATATAACCGAATTAAATCTCTAATTGTAGGTAAAGGGGGTAATCTTAACACTGCAGCACACATTTTTCTTAAACTACTTTTTGACTTCAATTATTTTTTGAGGTTCTTCAAAATCGTCTAGAAATTTCTCCTGTTTAATGGCAAAAATAGAATAGGTGTAGATACTTAATACACAACAACCAATTATTCCAGCAGTAATTAAGTTATTTTTACGAACTTTCCTCAACTTCTCCACTCTAGCCCGATTTTTTTCTTCAATCAGTTTTATCAGGTCCAAATTTGCTTTTCCTAGTTTACTAAAATCTACTTTGCTTTCAGGCTCACTCATTTTATTAGCTATTGAGTAAAAATTAATTGTAATGTGTGGTAAAATTCTACTATGTAGATAACAGCATTTTTAACATTTCTCAACTAAATCCAAATATAACCTACAATTTCTATCATAGACAAAATTCCTATCTATAATATCTATGGTACAAGTGATAATCACAGATAAGAATTAATAATTGTGAACATAGATAAATTGTGGAAGTCAAATTATAATTTAATGAAATTAAAATCATAGAATATTTATGGAAATAGTTGTTCGTTAAGAATGAATGATTATATATAACTTTACCATCCTTTTCGATCAGTAGTAGTCCATTTAATTAATATTATATACCAAAAATTGTGAATTACCAAAATGAATTTATTATTATTAATAATATTAATATCTATTTTAATTATAAAAATATAACCGTCTGCATGGTAACGAAACACATCCAGAAAATTGTTTTGTATATTTCTGACAGTAAACGACAACTGTCATACAGCTGTTATACTTCAACTTCGTTGTTAGTGAACATAGATTTTGACATTTGCTGTTATGGCTGAGGGCGATGAAAACTTTCCAAAAAATTTTAGAAGCAAATCGCCCACAAATAAAAATGATTCGGAAAAAAATGACGTTTCCTTAGATTTAGATTTAGCACTAAGTTGCCAGAAAAAAGTAGAACATAATCAAACAGTTGAAGAAACCAAGACTCCAGGTACTATTGTTGCTTTTTAAAATAGAAAAAATTAACTGTGGTTTATGTTAATGTTAGATATTAGAAAAAATTATTTTCTAGGGACTAGTGAAAGCAGTAAACGAGAAGACAACCCTTTTTCCTTTAAACACTTTTTGAGGAGTGACTCAACAAATTACCAAAATCAAGGAGCAAGACCAAAAGTATACTGTGATGGAAGACCAATATCTTCAATATCAGATGTAGATTTGCGAAATTCGGGCGCCAAACAAACCAGAATTATCCCTGAGTATCCTTCTGCTTTGCCTGATTTTGTTCAAGATCATTTAGTAATTGAACAGTGTTATTTAGGAAAGGACAGTTCCAAAAATAGTTATAGTTTGGATCTCAATAATTTGCCAGGATTTAATTCTAGTAGAAGTAGCATTAATATCAACAGATTGCACTGTAATTCTAGTCAAAACTTTCATCCACGAATTAATAATAGTCCTACTAACTTTTCTGTCCCTCTGGACTTGCCTGGAGGACCTCAGGCAGGATTCCCTTTAGACTTACCTATCAGTCAAGATAGTCAACCTAGTAGTTCAAGAAGTTGCCCTGCATCAACAGAGGTAAAGAAACCCTAAATTTCATGGTTTTGCAATATTTATTATTGTTTCTTTTAACAAAATTATAAATGTGCTTTTTTTAATAAATGACTGTTTTGTAGGCTGGTGTAACTAAAAGTCTGCCAGATTTTCTAGCAGATGGAGCAGTAAGAACTCAAGTGAATCATGAAGAAAGTAATAATCATAGTCATGATAGGGAGTTACATCATGAAATTGAATTCTATCAGACCCAGTTAGCTGAACAAACAAGACGAGCTAATCAACTTCAAAGGGAATTAGATGCTGTCAGAAGCAGGGAGCATGAGTACAGTGAAAATCTTAGTAAAGCTTTAGAAAAGTCAGAAAGGAATCTGAAAAGAAGCAATGTAAGTATATGTAGTTGGAGTTACGAACATGTTTTATTCTAGGTTACTATTTTTTTTGTATATATTTTTTTAAGACCTGTTGATAATTTCTTACGTAATGGTGCTATTTACTAAACAAATTATATATAAAAGCTTTATAATAATGATGGATAAATCATTTTGATATATAATTTGTTTAATTAGTAATATATGTAAGAAATGCTAATGAAATTGATTTATTAATAAAACACATGATAATATCAGAATATGTATATCTTTTTGTCTTAACAAATTAATACATTCACATAAAGTATGCTCCCAGAAATTTCATTCAAGTTTACACTCATTTTTACTATTCAATGGAACAGAAACAGTATTATAATAAATTAGAAATGTATATGTTTATTTACAATTAATATAGTGAAAATGGTTATACTTTTCAGGAAAGAGCTTTATCAGCTGAAGGTACGATAATAAAACTAAGGCAGGAAATTACTGCTTTAAAGGTAAAGTTCTTTTGCTTCATGTCAACCACAATTAATCATGGTCTTGTAAATGATATGTATCATTTTTAGAATGAAAATAACAGACTTCGAAAGGAGAATGAAAGTTTTAGAGGTGAAGCAACAAGCAGTGGGGGCGCAACAGGTGGAATATGTTCCGGTATAACTGAAATACAATCCCAAAGGCTTGCTCAAGAGTTAAGGAATGCTGCCAGTTCAGCAGAGCATTCTCTCAGGTAATTAATTAACAATTTAAAATTAAAACGAAGTAAACATGGACGAATTGTCCCTGTATGTCTCATAGTTTTTGAGCAAGATTCTATTATTGGAATTGATTTCTCCTATATTTATAGATTTATCTTCTATTGATTTGTGTTTTTGATTTTGACTAGGTAATGACAAAAAGTGTAGAACTTTTGTTTTAAAAAGGACAATTTTAAAACTAATTTTTTTATCGTTACGATTAAAAAACGATTTAAAATTCGTGTTTTAAAAATTTCTGGGGAACTCACAACTTGCGAACCCGTTTAAAATGAGTATGTTTTTTACTTTTTTAATCGCAGATGTTTGTTACTTATTAATTATAACATTCGTTAACGTGAACAAGTCAATAATGTGGACAAGTATTGCTTTTTCTGTCTACAATAATTGGTATACGTGTAAAACAACATTTACAAAATACGCCTTGTGTAGTTTAATGTATAAATTACTTTTTTTAGACAATTATTAACTGGTGTAGATAATTTAAGAATAATGGCAGCTTCGTTAGAGAATATGCACCGAATAGAAGAAAGACGAGAAACTTTTCTTGACTCAGATGATGACGCTGCAGGTCCAGCTTTATAATAGTCCCTATGTAAAGGTTACTGTTTTTTTTTTTGCGAAGTATATATTGTAATAACTGCGTGTTTTCGACTCGAAAATTATTTTAAAACCGGTTGTGCTTTGTGATTTATTTAAATGTATTCGTACGTTACACAAAAAACACTATAATTATTATTGGAAACCGCGTATTCCCACAAACACTCACCTAAATATTTAAAATGCCTTTTAAAATGTAATATCTAAGGAAAAAATGGCTTTGCTATGTAAATATTAATTACTTGGAAAACTTTTTTATTCATATACATAATTAAAGTTAGTTGTTCAAGTACAAAAATTATTAAAAAAAACTACTAAACTTTTGTGTTGGTTGCTTTTGAGTCATTTTTATATAATTACAACCAAGGACTCAGATTGTTAAAATTTTAAAATAACCGTTCTGTTATGAGCAATTTGGTAAACACCCTGTATAACTGTATCAATGTGGTAAATTATTGTTTTCTTGATTATAAGTTTTTTTTCAGTAACAACATTAGTATTATTTAAATCCAAAACAACTGAAATAATTGACTTTTCCAAAAGCTAATAATTCTGTCTTGTAGCTTTTGGAAATGTATGAATAATTAAAAAACAATAACAAAATGAAATCATTTCTTTGTCCGCAAGTGCTTAATTTAGAAATACAAAAAAATTATTAGTAAAGTGTATGTTTGGAGACCTGAAACATGAAGATCTAATTAGAGACAACTAAAAGCAGAAACAGGACTAAAAAGGGGCAGAAAATTACCGTTCGCAAATAGTGAAGAATATGATTTTCGGGCTTTCTGACTGAACAAGGCTTTAAATTTTAATTAGAAGCTTTTTCAATGGCATCAAGAAAGCCCAAAAAGCAACAGTTATATCAACGATGGCTCCAAAACCTTAAATCAGAGTTGATATATTCTAGGTTTCGAAAAATGTGAAGATTGAATTACTCAGGATAGAAAAGAATCTTAGAGCATATATTTCCTATTATGCACCCGTGTTATGGAGCCCAAGAAAGAGATAATGGTAGATAGGGATGCGGGCCCAACCAGTCTTCGGACTGATGATTAAACAGTCCAAATAATTAAGGAATTTATTATGGAATTAAATTACATCAAAATTTTTAACAATATCACTAAATGACGAAAGTGGAACATCTCTTTCGCCAAAAATAAAACAGTTTTACATTGTATTTGCTACATACGCATATCCCTACAAATAAACTCGTGAGTATATATAGGACAACACTTAAATTTGAGACTATGGTAATACATTTAAATCGAATACGATTTTGGTAAGGAAAGAGATTCTCTTAAAACAAAATCATTCTCCTTGCCAATAGCAAAAGAAAATTCTATTATTCTGTTAAGCTAAAAGGTATGGTTAGGAATAAATTAAATAGTTATTTAGAGTCAGGCATTTATCTGTTCCAACATATTCCTAAAGTCAATATCAGTTTGTGTTTCCATATTAGCATAATCTCTACAATTCATGAAAGGGGTTTTAATAGGGAACAGCATGGTCTGACTCTCAACAGATCTAGACATATCATCAAATACTGTTTGTGTGTGAATATTACTGAATAAAACATCGCACTCCTTACTGGAATCACTGTACGGATTCATATTCAAAAACACATTTGATATATTAGTTTGTGTCTGACTGCTAATTGTTGAATCAGAATCTGGATAATTCAACAGATCCTCATTTAGCATAAAATCAGTTTGAGTCTCAATGTTGCAATTGAAAAATGGAGAAGTGACAAAAAGATTTAACTCATCAGCCAAGTTTGTTTGGGAACTGGAGTCCATGAATTCAAAATTAAGATCTGAAGTATCTGTATGTATCGAATCATGAGTTGCTGTAGAAATAGAAGATATAATTTCATTACGTTCGGACTCAAATGTTTGTGTACCCAAACTGTTCCTTTCAATACCCATATTTTCCAGCTCATCTTCTTTGAAATAGGTGTTACATGATTTAGTATCAGAACTAATATGTTTCGTTTGTGTAGTGTTATGTTTCTTTTCTTCCTCAAATGTAAAAGGATTAGAACGTTTTACTTTTCTAACAACATAATCTCCCACTGTTTGTGTCTCTATAGAAGACATATTGGCTAATTCAATTTCATTTGTTTGTGTTTCAATGGAATTACATTGACTGTAAATTGAATTAGCTTTATCAAAAGAAAATTCATTGACTTGGGTATCTTTGGAATGTAATTGGGGTGTTTCTATGCAATGATCTGTTTGACTTGATTTCTCAGATGTTACATTAATAACAACACATTTTAATAATGAGTAATTTGATGAAGGTTTCGGCGTAAATGCTTCTACGCTTTTCAGTTGACATATATTTGCAGTTTTTATTTTCTCAAGTGTACTAGAAGTCTTATATGCAGACTTTTCTAAAAAAGCGTGTTTCTTACGTCGAGCATGAGTCATAAGAGATTCATAAGAAGCATATGTAGAATCACAATTGCAGCAAGTAAACTCAACTCCACAATAATCAAAATGAGCTTTTTTGGCAGATATAGTTGAAAACCCTTTCTGACATAAATCACATAAATACTGCTTTTCAGAATGCACCTTCAGGAAGTGTTGTTTCAGAAGTTTCAATGATTTAAAACATTTTTCCCTGTAATAAACACATTCTTGGTCAGGGCAATAATATTCTCTATCAAATATATTTTTTTGCAAGTCCTCCTTTTTATGCTTTTTGAGTATGTGCAAATTAAGATTAGACTCAGATGTAAATACTGCATCACAGCTTTCTTCAGGACAGTAAAGTACTGTAGTTACTTTGCATAATTCATCAGCAGTAGGATAAAACTTTCTAATTACTTGAACATCTGTTTCTATTTCTATAAAAAAATTACAGTAAAGGATAAAACTAATTAAATTGGTTCATAATTAATAACTTACGGTTTTGCATTGTCGTGATTAATTTTGGATCCATCTCATTAAACGTCGAACAATAACAAACTTGGTTGTCCTAGATTTAAATATTGTTTTTTTTACACTAATACAGCTAAAATTTGCACATTTAAATATATGTTCTTTCACTGAAAAATTAGGGTTTTTCTTTAATTGAATAAAAATTTAAAATTGTAGTAGTACAAATATAGTATTTTATTATTGTGCTTAATGTTTTAATAATTTAATATTTTTTTANCCACTGAATAATATGACCTTCACTTTTTTTCCTGGTTCCTGTCAAATGGTATTTCATACACATCGAATTTCGTTATCGGATATCCTTCATCGAATTTCTTTAGGTAACTAAATGATCATTTTAAAAACAGATAAACTAAATGTATTAATACAATTACTTTATCGTTTAGTAATATGTATAAATATTAATAGGGTTTATCACAAAACAAAAAAGGGAAGAGTTTCCACTTTTTTTAATACCACTATGCGTGACGAACTGTATATATAATTAATTTTTTTAATTTTAATTTTCGATTAATTTATTTTTTTATATGTACGTAGGAGCATCAAAATGAGATGACGTTTAAAAATATATTATTGTGATTTGCAAATGGCGAATTGTAGTTGTGACGAGTGGTAGACGAGTGCACATGTGTAAATGGAAGTAGAAAATGGATGGAGTATAAACTGATTCAGTGAAGTTAAATTGTGCCAGTCGTAACGAAACATTGAAATGGTTAACCAGTTGAGGTTCGTACATAAAATATGGTAAAAAAACAAAATAATGTCAAGTACGAAAAACTTGCTCATTTCTTTAATTCAGAAGCTGATAGTAAGCAACAGGCTGTTAAAGCTGTAAGTTTAAATATTTTAAATTAAATTGGCTTGTGCTGAATTCGTCCGCTCTTGTATATTTTCTCAAATTATTTTTTTTTTATTAAAAACTCCTAACTGTTACTAAACGTCCAAACCCTATCATTCTATTATGTTTTTATTTATCATTCGGGCTACTTACCACGATCAATAATAGTGCACTGCGGTGTTTAGCATTTCGATTCTTCCGGTACACCTAGATGCTTTTCTAGGACACTTAACTATAATTTCATTTTTTTTGTATGCACTTTTACTAAACATAGCTTATTAAAGCAATTGTAACGCAAAAAGTAGGTAATATACATACACCCCTAATCTTTTAGAATGATTAATAGTGCAACTATTTTTTAATTAATAAATTTTGATTTCTTTTTCGCGCGATAGATTGATTCATAACGTGTAAACTATATTTAAATACACTGGACCACTTTTTACTTATAAATCTTTGATAGTAATGCATATTATACTTCCCGTATTACCTATTGCTTTTTTTAATATTTAATTTTTATAAAACAAATTAACATAGATGTTTTCTTACTACGTCGTGTAAATTAATTAATGAATAGGTAATACCCAAATAGGTACTTCATTAGATTTGATAATTTATTGAATTACTTATAAAACAGACCTTTCAATATAACTTTAAAAGTTGATGCTTGCTTTGTTTCCTATACTTATGTTAACCATATTGATTTTCATAAAAAATGTTTTGTGTGAGTACATATGATTGCAGTTTTTAATATGGAATTTCTTTTATTAGAAAGACATTCCTAAGTCTAACTGTATGCAATTTATTGGCTTCACCTTTTCTTTTTACCTATACGTATAATTAAATTTAAATCTTATTTAATCCATACGAAAATCGATTATATTTGTTCGATGCAATTTTTTTATTCTTAAATAAATAAAATTGCATCGAGTAATTAAATGTGCTTTTAAATCTTAAAAATAGTCATTAAAGTATTGACGTTCAGTTTGTGACGGTTAATTATTAATAATATATGATACAGTTTCTATAGTTTGTACTACAGTTTTTCCTGCTACTATAAACTTTTAATTGGACGAGTATAAAAATTGCAATTAATTTTCATTGCATAATGCATGATGATTGATATCATTGATCTCTTATAATCGATTACATCACAATACTTGTGCATACGCATAATAAAGTTTACAGGTAGTATATTATATGCTGGTTAAAATATGTTTTGTTGCCGGGTTCAAAGACTTACTATAAGTTTGTTTACCAATATACAAATGACCTATATGACATTCGAAATAGCAATTGGTTTTTTAATATAAGAAGAGGTGGTTCTCTCTCATGACTTAAAACCATTAGAAACCTATTTGAAGAACTGTTTTTAAAGACATATGTAGATACGTAAATAAGTGGATAAGTACTAAAATTACATAAAACAACATTAAATTTGTATTTCCACCTTATGGTTTTAATTTTGGGTATGTATCTTACGATTAGGAGTTAGCTGATTTTTAAAACATCTAATTAAAAGATCGAGCTGTGTCTTAAGCCTGCTTTGGATATCTTTGTTAATTTGTAGTTGAAAATCGTCAATATTTTATCGGGTTAGACGTGTATGTCAATATGAGGTCATAGGGTCTTAGATAGGATAAAGGGGCGCCATGGTAAAAATGCATTTATTGTAAGTCATTTTAGTGAATATATGATGGCTACCACTCTTCTTTTCTAATTTAGTGTAGTCGTAATTAGCAAGTTTGAATTTCAACTGTTTTTATGATTCAAAATCAATTTTATGACTATTTACGAACAGTAGGTTTTCCTCTGCCACTCTTTACTCCTGTTTCTGCTTCTCTATCCACGGTATCCTCACCATTTACCTGTAACACCTCATTTGCTTTTAATCAAAAACAAGAAACTATAATTACATATTTTTAGAAATGTTTATTTGCGGAGAACTCTCGACATTTGTAAATATTATTGATTGGTCTCTGTCACAAAAGTAACATATTCCGACATAAATTGTTATTATTTTATCGTGATATAGATATTTAAAATTTAAATAAAAAACTTAATCTTATGTGCAATGCACGCTTGTTTTCAGTTTTGTTAGTTGTATTGTTTATTACCGTGTTTGTCTTCCATTACATTTAGATATCTTTTTTATACGTTTTATCAGATGTTTATTGTCTGCCCGTCTTCTTAAAATAAAACTGACAAATGATTTTCTTAAAAATAATTTTAATTGAACTTATTTTTTATTAGTTAGAGTATAGAGATTCGCATATATATTACAATTTTTGACTAACGTAAATAAATTAAGTAAAAAGTAATCTACACTTCATTCGAGTTCAATCAGAAGCAATCTACTTTTCATTATAGGTTAATAGTTTGACGTCATAAACGCTTACATTTTTTTTAAATCTTATTAACTTCATTAAAGGTAAAATTTATAATTAAATGTTGATCGTATTGGAGACCACATATATGCAAAAGGACAAATAAATAAAAGTTTATCTAAGTACTGTAAAGAATATTTCTTTTGATATTAGTTGTAGTATTTTTTTTTTTTTGGTTCTATTTGAACATCTTCGAAGTACCCTATATAATTGTATATTTACACTAACGTAAAATGTTTAGTTGAAGTAGGTACTTTCATATTAAGACATTAAATACAGTTTTGTGGTAATCGTTTTTCTGATTTTTTTCTAATAAATCGCTAATTATTTTATCATTTTCCTGCCACTCTAACATAAGTGTTTTGAAGAAAAATCCTTTAAAAATTCTGAATGGGTGTAACAAATGTGTTGATACGCGATAAGAATGAATAAATAACGCAATTAAAAAAATATCGTAACTAGCCAACATAAATTTAATTGATTAAGCATTCAGGCGTTTGTTGGAACGGTATTTTTAACTTAAGTAAAACAAACCTTATACGGGTAAGGAAAAACGTTCTCCGAACATACAAATTCATGTGTTCTTAACTCCTTCTTTTAAAAGTTCTCCCTGTTTGTCCAATATAGGTACTATGTATGATACGTATAGATTGCGTTACAATATTTAAAGTGTAGACACCGCTGTTATTCATTTTATCTGTTTATCTTTATTTTTAATTCAGTATTTTGATAAATTATTACTAAACATTTAAAAAAGATAAAGATCAAAATATTTAATTAATATTATAGATAAAATGAACAAAGGCGGTGTTTAGAAATTGACTTGTAATACTTGTAAAGTAATCGATATACATATTGGGCAGACAGGGAGAACTTTTAAAAGAATAAGATAATAAACACATTAACAACTAATACAATGTGTTAGAAAACTACCGCATTCGCCTATAAGCACAAAATTTAAAAAAAAAGTTATCAATACAATTTTACGATTAAATGCATGATTATCGAGGTGCTGATTTGTTATTTTGATTATTTGCTGGCGGAATTTTTTTAGTTTGACTTTTTTTTGTATCAGGTGATCATGATATATACAGAAATTATTCGTTATCGAATTATAAATTGTTAAACTAGATTACCAGAATGTACACTTTTTTTACGTACGTTTATTTTGTTAATAATAATAGGAGCTTGTTATACTTATTGATAACATTCGTTAATGAGAAAAAATTGGTCATATGAAAAATTCTTTTCTGGGATCACATTTTCGAGCGCCTATTGTAATTACAGAAACATACTGTATACGAAAAGTATGAAATGTTTTTTTATTTCTCATACTTATTATGCGAATATTATTGTCGGCCTTGTTGATTATCTATTGTTGTTCCAAATATTTTCAATTGGATGTTTCCTCTTTCTTTTCAATTGCAACAAGTCCTTTTGGTTTGGGCAGCCAGAATGCAAGGTTTTTGTCTTAAAAGCAGATCTATCTACTAATAATAACTAATTATGTCAACAGAAAACATTGAAATGGTAAGAATTAGCATATTTTTTTTATCAACTTTTATTCCCGATGTATATGTTTTATTTACTTCGATATCAAAGAGACTAGTAGGATAAAAAGACGGTATTGATTCCTGTTTTTGTGCTATTAATATTTTAGTGAATGTTATATCTAGTAGGTACCCACATTGTTACATTTAATGGCTTCTCAGAAAAATTTTACGATTAACCCGAAATATTGAATTAATGGATCGGTTTTTATTTATAAAATACGAATAAAACTCGGTTTAGAACTACTATTAATGTCTATACAGGTAAGGCAAAACGTTCACAGAACATAGAAATTACGTAGCTGCCGCCATGTCCTGCTTGATTTCTAAAATCATATTTTTCATTATTAGCTAGATATACATATGCCTAGGTACTATTGGGATCCGTCAAATGGGAGGAGCCTAAGAACATGGCGCCGATTAGGGAAAATTTATCGTAGTTCCTATAGTGTATCGTGCAATTTCCAAGTTTTTAAATTACGATAAAATGATAAGTATTGACACAATATGTGATTGGGCTGACACAAAGCCTCGGAAAGGAAATTTCGTTGAAAATGAGCGTATTTTTAATGCCAATGACATTATAAAATTCGGAAATAACAAATTCCGTCAAGTTTACTGCCTACTTTTTACAAACTTCGGATTTAAAAAGTGATTCACGTTATATAATTGGTGAGGTGATTCTGGGCGATTTAAGCAATATCATATCAATGACTTGCACGTGCAAAGCCGATTTAAGAGAACGTTGCAAACACATTATTGCAACTTTGTTGTATTGCAGCAAGTAGGTTCTTAACCTCAAAATTCTTATATCGTATCATTAGAATTGTGTTAAATCAATTACACAGGAATAAATAATTTCTCACTTTATAATTTTAGTATGATTCTAGTTTTAAATGTTAAGGTTATGGCTGATGGTAAATACTTGCTGAAATATAACCATGTGCATTAAAATGACGTGAAGAAATTTTTATTCCGGAATTCACTTCTTTGATACCTACTGCTTTCATCCAAGCTTCTATTAGTTTACATCAAAAAAAATTTTACTTTTTTAACGTGTTTTATTATATTAATAAACAATTTTACAATTTGCGTGTACAGTTCCTATGTAAATTTTTCCCTCATTCGAGTTATAAATTTTGCCACCAGATGGTGTATGCCCATTTGACGGATCCCAATTGGTATGACCAACGGTAATTAGAACAGTATTATTTTAGTAGTAAAGCAATTTAATTTTATAATAATAATTCGCGTTTTGTCCCACCAGAAACGCCGGTACATTCAAGGTTACCAACTTAATAATTTGTTGTATTATTATTATATGTTTACTGCGAATTTATTTAAAAGACAATTAAACTTTTATATCATTGAACTGGATTAATTTGTTGTTACAAAATTAATGGGTTTATGTTTAAACCATATTACTTCAGATACCTACATCAGCTTGGAAAATTACAAAGCGTTACAGTAGTGACCGCTGTTTTGTTTTTTTCTTTGATCAAAGTTTGTTAACGCTCTGGCTGCAAATATTTTATGACTGGTTTCAATATATCTAATATGATATTGAATTATCCCAATAAACCATATCGAACCATTTTCAAGTAGACTACTTTCGTAACTATTCGTTATACTTACGCCATTATTAGGCTCATATTGTTATTAGGTACCGTTAACTAGATTGTTTAAACGACCAGAAATTGTTGTTTTTGCCTCTAACGGGTTGAAAAATTTTAAATAGTTTAATAATATGTTGAAATGAAACGTCAAATAGATGAGATAATTCATTCTGTCTTATTCCCATGGTCAAACAGTCAACTTTAGATAAACTTTTTTTTCTCAATACCGTGTAGTCTCAAATATATTAGAGAGGTCAATATAACCTTGTCCAGCCTAGCCTAACCTAACCTTATTCTCTCGATTGACATTAAGTCATATATTTCGGTAGTGCATAGCACTTCAAGCCATTCCCTTGTAGTTTTTTAATGTACCTACACTTCAATGTATGTATACGTTTATTCTGATGATCATAACATTTCATTAGAATGTATGCAACCAACTATACACACGCATGTGGATAATTAGACCCGTTCACTTTTTTTCTTTTGTTTTCTACCTCATCGAATATGTTAAAATTGGACCTTTGTAATTAAATATTCTGATCAAAAGAAAACGTCTGAAAATCAAAAGTAGATCCGTTTATAATATTTCACTTAGAGAAAGGTACACCGTGAACGATGCACACAAACGAATATTTATTTATTGCTTGTGTGTTTTTAGTTTTTTTTTTTCCCATGAAAGCCCAACCATAAACTTTTCGCACCGAAAATAACTTCTAACATTACGGCAACCCGCGCACATTGATCGGGCATGGTGTACCATTCTCTAAATGAACGTTCTATAACACGAAGGCAGGTAAAAAGTAAAAAAAAGATATTACATCTACCGGGAATTGAAAGCGGACCGTTCGCCAGTTAAGATCCAAACACAACGAATTATAGAAATCAAATACAGTTAGTTGATGTTAAATTTCACAATTATGTTGTGCATCTTCGTAATTAAATAATTACTGTTGTGACTCCCGGTTTTGCGAGTCATATTTTGCAAACTTTCTCACTTACGACTTTTTATTAAACCTCTTTGTTATTTTAACTAAATAACTGATTCCATAGTTCACTTATTTTATTACTATTCATAACTATCATCGATTATTGTTATTGTGAGAATATACATTAACCGTTTTAGTGCATTTTTCTATTGTTTTTTTTATATCTAACAATAAACCAAGTTTGCTTGCATTAATTTTTGGAAAAAAGTGATTTATTCTATTCAACATAAAATAGTATTATCATAAACAAGGAGAAAACTGAGATGTTATTATGAACGAACAATGTAGGACTCACAAATAAAGAATTGTACAAAAATGAACGTAGGTAGTGTAAATTAGGTTTCTTGAAACTTTTGAGTATTTTATTTCCACCAGCTAATGGCAACACACCATTGTGTGTGTTGCCTTTTTCTACTGCAACCTTATGTTCTTATTCTTATAATTCCTATAGTTCATTTTTTTGCATTTCAAACATTACTTTGTGTAGAATACGTTTATAAAATAGTATTGTATTTTTTAATGTAAAAATTTGAATTTGCTGAGGTAATTAGGGATAATAGGACACATTGCTTGTGATGGTTGTAAATATTTTTTTTATAAATGTAAAGAATTTAAAAAAATAACTTAATACATATTTAAATAAAGCAAACTATAGATATATATAAAAAGTAGTATAAATAATTAAACCGATTAGAAAAAGTTGGATATGTATTAACTGTATTAGAATTGACTAAAACTAGTTTTAACTAATAAAGTGTGTCCAGCCAGAATCAGAATAAACCGAGAACCCTTGTTAATTCTAGTTTTATCTAATCAAAACTAGAATTAACTAAAGAGGAATGCAAAACCTGTACGTGTCGTATTTTACGATTAATTGAAATCGAGTTTTAACAGGTCCTGTATTTATAACTGTACATGGGGTTGGTGTTTTGATTTATCTTTTTACAGGAAATTATAATTAGAAATCAAGGTCTTCTTTATTTAACTTCAGGATATTTCAAAAGAAGTTCAAAGAAGTCAAATACTTAGTACGTAAAAGAAAGATTAAATTTATCGTGATACAGACTTTTTAACAGTTTTTCGTAATCAGTCAAGTCTCTTATTTACAAATTGTAAAAGTACTCATTTTTAATCGGTTGATGCAGTTGTTTTTCAGTTAAAAATCATTTGCTATTGGCAGTTTTTTAAGTAGGTACTGAACTCATGGAACCGGTTAAATTCTTTTCAGTATTAATATAAAATATTTCCAATAATTGTATACTTTCACGTTTCATCTAAAACAAATTTTAGTAATTTCAGATTTTTCTTTTTTTCCTAACTCTTTTAAATTCTCTGTGAAAACTATACAACATAATTGTATTAGGGACTCATAAAAAATAGTTGGGGGTCG
>NW_020438946.1:911054-913290 GCF_000699045.2 Agrilus planipennis
TTATGAGGGTTGAAAGTTGATTATTTTGACAATTTTCATACACTATAATTCAAATGAAAATTCAATAAAAAGAATATTTTCAAGCGGGTGGAGGTGGGGGATCGAAAGAGGGCGGTCACTTGAACAAAACCCGATAACCTGACCTAACCTACCCTATTGATAAAGATATTTAAGTTTTATATAACTTTCTCAATATTTTTATGTATTTTTCAATTAGTTTTACCTCTGGATATTGTTTAAGAATGACTATATAAATATTTACATGCCTAGAAATGTTTAAAAAATTGGCATATTTATTAACTTTGAACCCCCATAACTTTTTATGGGTGTGAGACCTCCACGAATTTTTTATGGTACAGTGGTGGGAGAGATCTCCTCTTTCGATCCCCTCACCCCCCGGGGGTGGGGGCCATCATGTAGAACTTTACCCTAAAATTAAATCTGCTAAAATTAAAACTATGAAAACTAAACGAAAGAAATAAACGCCTCTTGGATTTAAATTATCGCCTCCTTTCCTGCTCTTTCTGGATTTTTTTCTTTATAATCGAGACATTATTCTGTATAAATATTCAGAAGGTGAAAAATTTTGAATTTATTGTAATCGAAAAATCAAATCTTTCAAAATTTTCTGCATTTAATTTATTATTATTGTAACATTTAAAGAAAAATTTATTATATGTATATATAATAAATATAAACATTAGAAATAAAGATATGTAACATGATTGTGATTCGACAAAGTTTATCTTAACATCAGATTGTGATGTTTGAATTATTTTATTGTAATAATGGAGCAGTTAAAATAGTAGTATTATTATTACGACAACTTTGTCGTAAAAAATCGCGTGTTAGCGTGGCTTTTGCCTATTTGTAGAATGCCAGCAACCCATTATTTTCTGCCATATTTATTATTTAATTACTCTGAAACATCGATTTAAATGTATTCCCAGAAAACAAAGAAACAACTGTAGTCGATTCTACTTAAAAACATTAAACGTTTGATTTTTCTTTTTTTTTGCGAATCGAAAATGTTGGATATAAGGACTACAGACTTGTATGTATGTTCGCGCATTTTTCAATAGTGAATACCTACCCAAAAATATATCTGATATGTGAAAGAAGGGCTGTTTATAAAACTTTTTCCAGACATCTTTTGGAAACATGTAAAAAAAAAGTAAAATCCGGTTATAACGGCGGCGAAAAAACTGACTAACGGGCGCAATAAACGGCATATTTATGAACGACATTCCGAAAAGTAGTATTAAAACTACCCGAGTAAAAATGAAAAAGACTAAAAGACCGCCGAATTATCTCCAAATGTCTAAAAACTACTATTTTACCACCGAAATAGCGCCGGTGAATACGACAAAAATTAAAAACTCTAAAATACGACCAAAATACCTCTATTAAAACGACCGAAAAAGCGCCGAAATAGCACCGAAAACGGCTGCCTACAAAAACGACCGAAAAACCACCGAAATAGCACCGAAAACGGCTGTCTACAAGAACGACCGAAAAACCGCCAAAATAGCACCGAAAACGGCTTCCTACACAGCACAAGATACAAAAATAATGATTATGGATTATTAATTTATTCATAAAGTATTTAATAACTTTTATCAATTAAAATTGATATAAGGATATAGTTAGTGATGGTTTTTGTCGTAAAAAAAATTTTATATTAATGTTTATGAATATACATATATTTATATTCTCTTTTAAATGTACAATACTTCTCAGACTTTTGAAAATTTAAATATTACATTTCCGAAAGAAGGTCATAATTTAGAGGGCATTATTACGTATACTAACTTTAATGTCAGTAGGATAACTTTTGAATAATAACATTTTTTCTGCCTATTTGCTGTGGGTGCGACAGGTGCGATGATGCATTGAATTATAATGCACAGCCACATAATTATTATGGAAATAGCAATAATAAAATAAGTAATAATAACATTAATCATAATATTAACAATAGTAATAATAGTTCAAATAATAATGATAGTTGTTACAATATTCAGAATCTTTAATACTTTATAACATAAATAAAAGTTAATTAATAATTAATCAGTTTTTGTTATTTCATGCGAGAAGAGTACTGTTCCAACGCTCTTTTAGTAGAAAAACGGCGGTTTTTCGGTGCTTTTTTGGCGGTTTTTCATGCGAGAAGAGTACTGTTCTAACGATCTTTTAGTAGAAAAACGGCGGTTTTTCGGTGCTTTTTTGGCGGTTT
>NW_020438946.1:914548-995830 GCF_000699045.2 Agrilus planipennis
CCTCGGTAAGCAATTTTTATATTAAATAGTAGGCAATTGCTTTTAATTGTCAACGATTTAGTATTGTTTTGTAAGCCCTGTTCATTAAATGACGTTAGGTATTGTGGTATATATAACCGAACAGAATATTCGTAGACTTTCTTCTGAATCGTCAGTCCCTAACCCGTCAGTCCCTCGCTTGATTGATCGATTGATATCGATTATTTTATAATCAAGGAGCCTTTTTTGTTAATTATTACTTCATAGAGCAAAGGGCCACGTTTGTTTTATTTTTTACCTTATCTTACTGTCTAAAATACGTTCCTAATAAAAGTGAAGCTATGCCTGTGTAGGAGTCTTATTTTATAACATTAATTGCCTTAAAAAATCTTATATTACAGTATATTAGCATAATTTTCATCAGTCCATAGCTATAGGTGTCAGTCCCTAGACGTCTAAATTTACAAAAACCTGAAATTCTCTTAAAATACTAAACTGACTAAAGTGACTGAACATTAATTATTCTATCGATCAGTCATAAATCACACTTATTTAAAATTGCACAGTATTTAAAAAATAGTAAAGACTAATTACATCATAAAGGCTGTGAAAATTGTGGTTTTTGGACACTTTTTTTACCAGGTATATCAAAAAAAAACCTTCATGTAAGAAGCAACAAATTATGTGCACTATTAATCATACCCCATAGTATAACAGATTCTAAAAGAAGTGTGTGTGTGTGTATGTACATATATACGAACGTAAGAAGTTATAGTTGGCGAACAATACAAAAATAACATGTAATACAAAAATAAAAAGCATAATATAATTGAAATAAAGTTTATTTATGCATTGTTAAATTATTTTTACACAATTAATTTAACTTCAAAAAAATAGATATTAGTAAATAGACAATTTATACATTAAGAAAATTAATTAATTTACGTCCATTAGTTGATCTCATTATGATTCAACTGTCGTGTAAGTTACAAGAAGCTACAATACGGAATTTATACGATATAGCAGTGTTGCTAACTTCATGTTAATTTTGTATGTCCCGTGGCCAACTTCATCATATTAATTTAGTGGGCGCGCGTCGTAAAAATTCGCTCTCATCATTTTCCCTAACGCGTCAAAGGAAATATAACTTGAAAAATTTTACGCAATAGAAAAAAGTCGATAAGTAATATGATGAGGTAAGGAATCCTCGGCATTTGAATGATTTTATTTTATAAAATCCCACAAATTAACGAGAAATACAAAAGTCCCTTGTGTGTTGCAAAATCAACTTGTAAATAAGATAACACTTTTATTTTTCCGAGTGAACTTAGTTTACAGTTTATTGTTTTCATTGTACCGTGGTTGACATACGCTGATTTTTATTACCAGCTCAGTATTAAATCCTATTCGTTTTTCGTTTGTTTCGTTTATTTAAAACGTTCATTTTTCCCCGCAGGAAAGCGAAAATGAACCCATAATGTGGATAAGTGCCAGCGAGGCAAGTACTTTAGGTGCTGAAGAGGTAGCTTCGCGGCTAAGGGTTGAAGTTAGACAAGGTCTTAGTTGGCAGGAAGCCACACACAGGAGGCAATTGTCTGGGTAAGTGTTTCTTGTTTATCATTAACATCATATAGAAATTATGAAATTGCTTTTGGTTTTGGTCATGTTCATTTAGTCTTATTGTTAGTCTACAACCTACGCTCTAACAATAAATCGTGAAAACACAAACCTAGAAATGCCAGGGAATTTCCAATTTACTGAAAAAATCAGATTTCTCCCTAATCATGGAAAAAATAAAATTTTTTAATTATGTTTATTTAAGAATATTCAACTTCCAGATTTTTTGTTTTTTCGAAATAGATTGAAAAGTTGGCGCGAATGCGATTGTGATCCCATCTAGCGTACTGTGTATTGTATTGACGAAATCGAAAATTATTTTAATTCTGGTAATAAAAAACTTAATTCGCCAGATGATTTTAAAGAATTGAAGAAATACATCAAAATTATTTTTTACATTTTTTCATGGTAACTCACTTCTTGAACGTGGATTTTCCATTAACAAAGACTGCTTAATCCAAAATCTTCAAGAATATTCACTAATTGCCCAAAGATTAATTTACAATAAGTTAAGAAATGTTGGAATTGAAAATATTGAAATAATAAAAGTTAGTATCAGCAATTTCTTATGCTGAAGTGTACGATGTGTTGCATACATATTTACAAACAATTTCTTTAAATTTTAATCAATGATTCCTGTACATCTATTAAAAATCATAATGGCCGACATCAGTGACAATGCGACAACAATTGAAAAAGAATGATGGCCGACAACAGCAACAATTATAAAAGAATGATGGCCGACACTACGTCATAGTATTGTCACAAAAATGAATTTGGACTACTCGAAGGAATTGTGCTAACAGTTTCGAGCTCACAGTGACTGATAGGGGGAAAGAATTAGTTTATTTGAAATTAAATTATTATTGGAAATTAAAAAAAAAACTTAATTAATTGAATCGTAAATTTTTTACATTGCAGCAGTTACGTAACGTGTTGAAAGTTGATAATTTATTTTGTTTATTTTGATAACAAAGGTTACACATTTATTTCGAATTGTTACTGTACTTTTATAATTAAGTAGGTATTTATCATAAAAACATAGGTGAAAAGTAATAAAAATCTCTGCACAAAATTACTTGTCAAGTGGTTCGGTAATAATGTTAATTTATCTTAATTTGGAGCGTGGATTTAATTACGATTTTTATGTACTTCTACACAATCGATTACGTTTATCAATAATTAATATTTTGCATTGGAATTTACAACTTGTGAATTGTAAGTAAACTGATTAGTAAATTCAGATTTTGTATTATCTCCGTACCTTATTTATTAATTAAAGAAAAGAATTTGGAATTATTTAACTGTATATACAGTATGTCACTCGAGTCTCGTATACAATGTTCCTTCCCGGAAAAGTATGGCACTTTGGGCAGGGATTGGATAAAAAGTATTGCGTTATTAAACTTTTTAGAAAGTAAAAACAGTTGGTGCTCTCCAGATGGAACTGTATAACTGATAATATGTAGTGATTAGCATTCAAATAAGGGACTTATTAATAACATCTGATCGTGAACCGATTTTATTATGAAATACAGTTATAAAGTTGGTGATTGTAAATTACTACAGTTTTTATTATTATCATAAAGTATGAAAACATAAAGGTTCATTCATGAAGATAACATAAACTTTTTTATGATTTGATTTAATATTTCAATGAATGTATGATTTGTACTGTTTTCAAATTTAATTAAACCCCTCTCGTATTAATTACTGTTGTATTTTTGATTACCAATAACATCATCAAGTGTCTGGCTTTTTCATTTGTTTGGTAATTGAATGGATTAAGGCGTTCTATAAGTAGGCAGCTATAATAAAAAGACATTATTAAAAATTTACGTTTTATTAAACTTTTAATTAGTCGTTTGAAATTGTGTCTCAATTAATTTTCTATTGATAAAATTTAAAGGGTGATGTCGACAAAGGCAACGTAGATACTGACTTGTGTTGTTTCTTTTAATTACCATTGTCATCCTGATAAGGTTGTCAGTCCAAAGACAAAGAATGAGCAATTTTTTTGCATTTTCCGAAAACTGGAGCATATCTTCCTCTGCCCCTGTTTACGCCTGTTTGTGCTTCTAGTACCTATGTCTCATTAATCCTTCATGTCTGAACAGGTGTCCTACCATCCTGTTTTTTTCTCCTTAATATAGCGCCTTTTGTTTTGCCACTCTTCATTTTTTTCGTATTTTTAACCTTTTCTATCTCAGACTGCGGAACCCTTGGAGTCTGTCGCATGGATATTTCTCTCTTTTCACTTCTGTAACTAGATTAAAGTCAAAATCGTTTTTCAAATATGTTATATATATATATTTTTTTTTCAGTTATAACGAATTTTCTGTAAGAGAAGAAGATCCTCCATGGAAAAAATACCTCGAACAGTTCAGGAACCCCCTGATATTGCTTCTATTGGCATCAGCTTTTGTGTCCATTTGCATGAAACAATTCGACGATGCCATAAGTATAACAGTAGCTATTGTGATAGTTGTAACCGTTGCATTTGTGCAGGAATATCGATCCGAAAAATCTCTACAAGAATTAACCAAGTTGGTGCCACCTTCATGCCATTGGTGAGTAATTTTTGTATATTTAATATGCCATTTATTATCTGTCTTTTAACTGAACAAGTGGTCGTATAAGGAACTATTTTTAATGATGCGCGTTTTTTAACTTGTTGAATAGCGAAAAATTCGCATAAGATGATCAGCATAGTAATTATTGCTAGACTTTTGCTTGTCGAAACGAATGTCCATTGACATAATATTAATTAAAAATCGTTATTTCGCCTTTACCATTTTGCTGTAAATCCCCGATATTTGTAGTTGGTACTTCCCCCATCGTATTAACTGGAGGGATGTTATTTTATTCATGCATTCTGTTTAACGTTATGCATATACGACCTAAATGTAAGAATGTGTTCATATCGATACAAAACGAAATAAAAATGTAGTTGAATCATTTAAGTGACTTGGATTTAAACAGAACATTAGCAGTAATACTAGTGAGAACTAGTAATTAACGAAGTAGAGTAAAAATATTGGTAAAGAATTAATAGTCTTTAACTCGCCAAAATGGTCATTGTGAATATGTTTTGTTTCATGTCAAAGAATTCATTTTGTAACGTTTAACTATGATTCCACTTTCTTCTGATTTTTTTGTGTTTGTTTAATAGTGTTTGTAAAATCTCGTTATCTGACTATGTACTCGCTTAATATTGACTTATTCACTGTCTTCCTACATCAACCTGTGCAAAGAGTCAACTTGTTATTTATTTAATCGATAAGTCAACTCATTTCTAGTAGGAAATAAGGCACTTTATGAAGCATTACCCTGATAGAATGTTTACATTCACAAAACAAAGAAATATTTTATTGCAACTGCAATCAATCACACTTTGAATTGTTGCCAAAAATATGCCCTATGCATGGCATTAAATATATATTACATATTATTTTGCTGAGATAAGCATTTCTTTTGTAATCAATTTTTATTTTATTTTTTTTTTTAAGTTTAAGAGAAGGAACACCAGACACGTTCCTTGCCCGAGAACTAGTACCGGGGGATATAGTCCTTTTGAACATTGGGGACCGTATTCCCGCCGATCTTCGTTTGTTCGAGGCTGTCGATCTTCAAATCGACGAAAGTAGCTTCACTGGAGAAACAGAACCCGCTCAAAAGGAAACAGCTCCAGTCCTTCACCCCAACGGCACTCACTCTTCAAAATCGAATATTGCTTTCTTGGGTACACTTGTGCGATGTGGCTCTGGAAAGGTAACTGACTTATTTATTTTTCAGTTAGATATTCTAACAAAAAGGAGGCTAAAATACCTTCCTCCCTATTCTCCGGCTCTTTGCACTAAAGTGTAGAATCACCACCTTTAGTAGCTGGTGAAAATTAAATATGTAAACGTTTTTTTTTTTATTAATAAGTATCCCCAATGAAAAATTTCATTCAAAATACAAATATATAAAGGTGCTATTGTTATTAAAGTGATAATCAGTATATTTTTTCTCTTAGGGCATAGTAGTGAGTACTGGACCAAACAGCGAATTTGGCAACGTGTTTCGTATGATGTTGGAAGAGGAAGCGCCTAAAACACCGCTCCAGAAATCGATGGACAGACTGGGTGCTCAGTTATCAATTTACTCGTTTGCCATAATCGGTCTAATTATGCTGGTTGGATGGATACAAGGGAAGAATATTCTGGAAATGTTCACAATCGGTGTCAGTTTAGCGGTAGCTGCCATTCCTGAAGGTTAGTTACATCCAACTAAGTTACTAATTTATTTTAAATATTGATTTATAATTAGTGAATGTAATTAAAATTTCGATATTGCACTTGGAAACGCTTAAACGATTACTCTCCATTAAAATAATTGCGGAATTAAAAAAAAAATTAGAATTAATAAAGTAATATTTTCTTTTTAGATAAATTTCTGTTAATCTTTTAATTAATTTATACACACAAAATTGGTAAACATACCAGAAATTGAATATTAATTAGTAGAATCGATTTACGTTAACAAAATCTCTTGACATATTATCTGATGCATTTTAATAAACCTATGATTAATAAAGATTATTAATATCCCATCAATGTATGCTGATTTACTTTAATTTTGATTGCAGGTTTACCCATTGTTGTGACGGTAACTTTGGCATTAGGAGTAATGCGTATGGCGAAAAGAAACGCAATTGTGAAGAAGCTGCCGACGGTCGAAACGTTGGGTTGTGTGAACATAATTTGTTCGGACAAAACGGGCACCATTACGCGCAATGAGATGACGGTGACCGTGCTCGTTACCTCCGACGGTTACATAGCGGAAGTAACCGGAGCGGGCTATAACGACCACGGACAAATACTAATGCACAAATGTGATAATATTGATAGGGCCAGAGATAGTATTTATAAACTTTTAGAGGTGAATTGTTTATTTTTAATATGTATTTTATTTATTGCCCTCAAAATGTTTGAAATAATTTAAAATTATACTTAGGAAAACTTTTTTATCTACCACAAATATCAGGCCCTAGCCGTGTCCGCCTACCAAAATTTTGTTATTTGTCCACCAATATCTGAAAAAGCATTCCTTTTATACACTTTTATTTTATTCAAGACATTTAAAAATATGACTATTTACCTAATAACACCAATAAAATAACAATATTTCGAAAAAACATTACATTTATGTAAGTTAAATTTGTGTACGCGACTTTAACCATCAGGCCCTAGCCGCTTAGGAATTACGCGGTTTTTATCGTGAATGAGGGAATGGGAATCAGTTAATTTTAAAGTATAGACATGAAGTTATCTGCAAATGCCGTTCGCCTTGTGTCGGCCATTTTGTAAGATGTGCTAGCACGCCTTGTTCCAGTGACTGTAAGCAAATGTTATATGAAATAGCAGGCAATTATTCTTAATTGTCAACGATTTAGTATTGTTTTGTAAGCCCCGTTCATTAAATGACGTTAGGTATTGTGATATATAAAAACCGAACAGAATATTTGTAGGTTTTCTAGTGAATCGTCAGTCCCTAACCCGTCAGTCCCTCGCTTGATTGATCGATTGAGATTGATTATTTTATAATCAAGGAGCCTTTTTTGTTAATTATTACTTCATAGAGCAAAGGNTGTGCAATAATGCAATAATCGTAAACGAAAATCTGATGGGACAACCGACGGAGGGCGCCCTGCTGGCAGCCGCGATGAAGAACGGAATGTATAACATTGGTGATCGTTACATCCGCCTTCAAGAGTATCCCTTCTCGTCCGAACAAAAGCTGATGGCGGTCAAATGCGTTTCAAAATACGACAACGATAAACAAGATGTGTTTTTTGTCAAAGGCGCTATGGAGAAAGTGTTACCTAAGTGCACGTCGTATTACTGGAGAGGAAGCATAGAACCTCTTACTAGTAAAAAAGAACAAGAATTTATGGCAGAGGCTCACGAGGTGGGAAGGAAGGGGCTACGTGTTTTAGCAATGGCAAAAGGAACGAGCCTGCAAGAATTGGTATATTATGGTATAGCAGGGATTTGTGACCCTCCCAGGCCGTATGTGAGGGAATCGGTCACGACTTTGATACAGTCTGGGGTGCAAGTCAAGATGGTCACAGGAGACGCCATGGATACTGCAGTGGCTGTTGGTACGTTAATTTGTCTTATATTTGGTTACACAAAAAAGTACCAATTATGGTGACCATCTTAAGAAATCTTAAATTAATACCATTTTTAATAATTTATTTTAGCGCAAATGATAGGTTTAGACACACTCCATTCTCCAGTTTTATCTGGAGAACAATTGGACGCGTTTTCAGACGTTGAGTTGGATGCAGCCATTCCATATGCAACCGTATTCTACAGGGTGACACCCAAACATAAACTTGCTATTGTTAAATCGTTGCAGAGAACAGGTAACATTGTTGCCATGACGGGAGACGGGGTGAATGACGGAGTTGCTTTGAAAAAGGCCGACATTGGAATCGCCATGGGAAAAAACGGCACCGATGTTTGTAAAGAAGCTGCAGACATGATTCTTGTTGATGACGACTTTCATACTATTATGTAAGATTTGTAATTGAACTATTATTGTTTTCTTAATTTTGTTGCATTGCATTTCTTTTACAGATCTGCCATTGAAGAAGGAAAGGGAATTTATTACAACATTCGAAACTTCGTTAGGTTTCAATTATCCACTTCTATAGCAGCTTTATCACTTATCGCTTTGGCAACTCTCATCGGAATTCCAAATCCTTTAAATGCAATGCAGGTATTTTTAAATTAAACATTTTGCGTTTGTAAAGGACCGCCTTCTTTAAAACATTTTTTTATTAGATATTGTGGATCAATATTATAATGGACGGTCCACCAGCGCAGAGTTTGGGTGTAGAACCCGTTTCGAAAGACGTTGTTAAACAGAAACCTCGTAACGCTAAAGAACCCATTATTACGAGAGACCTTATCGTTAACGTTCTTCTTTCTGCTTTTGTTATAATTGGAGGAACCCTGTGGATATTCAGGAAAGAGGTAAATAAGGGATTAAATTATTTAAATACAAAAAGTAAAATAAAATACCTAAATCTTCTTTTTTATTCATAAAATAATGTTTTTAATGTTTAGAAGAGAAAAAGTACCACTAGTGATAACCTGCACAAAACAAGGGCCTTTCAACATTAGGGGAGTTTGCCGTTTTTTATCCGGCTACGCCTTTTTTGTTTTGTTTTTTTTAATATACATAGTTCCATTTCTGAATAGTAATAAAAGGACGTTTTGGTTATTTTCAGATGAGTTCAGAAGGTATCACGGCTAGAGACACAACCATGACATTCACATGTTTCGTGTTTTTCGACATGTGGAACGCACTCTCTTGTCGTCATCACATGAAAAGTATTTTTTCCGTCGGATTTTTCACCAACAAAATGTTCCTAATCGCTGTTACTCTCTCAGTCATCGGCCAGTTATTGGTGGTTTACGCTCCTCCTTTACAAAAGATTTTCCAAACCGAAGCGTTAACTTATTGGGGTAAGTCCCACAACTTAACATAAAGGAACCTACCGAGATCTATCTATGGTGTATCTTGTAGATACACTACTATTTAAACTGATTATTATAGACTCAATTCGAGTTATAGATGAGCATGATGAGAACATGGTTAAAATAGGCACTGAAGTTCAAAGGGAACCTATAGATAAATTACGATTTTAAAACCACTGTTGATTCTGAGCATTTACGGAACATAAAGCAACCCTGGGGGACGGGACGGTTACTTGTTTTACTTTTTCACATTAACCACTTTACGGTAGCATCTCAGTGTTCCACATGTAGTGCATCCATGTTTTTCATCATGCAAATGCTTTTATTCCCTGAGCGCACCTTGTTATTGTCATTCGTGCAATTTCTCGCTCACTTCCTCTTTATAGGCCAATCTCGGTAGTCTCCTTTAAGTGATCTTGCCTTTTTTTCTGAAAACAAATTGTATTGGTTTAATTTTTGTAAAAATTTTCGGTATTTTTTCTCGCATAAATTTCTTTACTATAACATCACAACCAACTTATTTTTTTTCTGGTTACAGACATGATATTCTTAGTAACTCTTACGTCGTCAGTTTGGATAATTTCTGAATTGAAGAAACTGCTGGAAAGGATAGTTGTAGAGCATAGAAGTAAAGGTAAAAAATCTCCATTGGAATATGTATGACCGAAAGGGGGGCTAGGGGCGAAAACCCACAAAAATTAACTACTGTATTTTGTAGCCCCCTAATTTGAGCCCCCCTCTCCCGTGTTGTTGTCTCTCGATTATAATGTGATCAGTTTTTACGATATTCAACACAGTGCAAATACAGATAATTTTTATGTCTCCACAATCGAATCAAATTTTTACAAATTTCATTTTAAAGCGTACACAAAGAGTAAGAAAGTCGATAAATATTAGTGTGCTTTAATATATCGATAGCCTGCAATATTACATAAAAGGTTGTATCGCACTTTGAATGTTTTAGAAGAGACACACAAACTATTTGCCTCCACCTTCTGAATTATTAGCTACAATATTTTGTATTAATAAAATAATTTTATAGGTTTATTTCAAGTTAAATATTCCTATTATTTTACACAAAATAATATTTTCGTTTTAGATAAATTTTTAATCCATAAAATGAAAAATAAAACGTTATTTAAACGAAAATAAATATTAAAGATTTGGTACGTTAATTTGTCTTATATTTGGTTACACAAAAAAGTACCAATTATGGTGACCATCTTAAGAAATCTTAAATTAATACCATTTTTAATAATTTATTTTAGCGCAAATGATAGGTTTAGACACACTCCATTCTCCAGTTTTATCTGGAGAACAATTGGACGCGTTTTNTAAATAAAACATTTGTAAATTAAAAGAAAATAATGGTGCACTACTTGAAAAGGTTATTACCGTTTGCACTGGATGCAGCATAAACATTGAACATTTTTGTGCATATCGATAATTCTATTTTTTTTTTTTTTTATTTAAAACCTTCGAAAACATATCTACATAATTTATTATATGCTATTCCCATACATTAAAAAGCCAAAAGTTAGAGATTTTTACTTGTATATACAAGGTGGTCAACAGTTTTCATTCGAATGTGATTAAAAACAGTTACAAAATCGCACATGATGAAAACTACACTGCGAATATATTATACGTAACCATTTGATGTCAATGCAGTAGGCAACACATTATACTTGGAGTGGCAAATAAAAACATTGTAATGCAAGAAAGGCAAATTGCGGTTCTGTTAGGTACATATTTAAAAATGGTTGCACTTATGGTGCATTAAACTAATATTAATAATAGTAGAAACTATAGTAGGATTTTAAACAGTGAAGTACAGTTTTATATTCACTTTAAGGGACGTGTAAATTTATGCAAAATATACTTCACTAAAAAGTATATTTATTGTGGTTGAAAATTTTTATTGCATAATTATTTCCTAAACTCTCCACCACTGAATATTTTTTTAGAAAGAACCGTGGATAGAACTAATTATAAGATATTTTGCCACTCTGTTGTAATGATAGTTTACTATTTGGCTTCATTTACATTCGCCGTAACCACGGCTTATGTTTAAGATTAGTCCATGGAATAGTCTGGATGAAAAGGTTGTGGAAATTATTCTAAGTAACTAATTCAAAAACTATACATAAAAGTATTGTTTTAATTGTTAGTATCATTAAAAACATTGACTATTGTATAATACCCTATCATTGGCTGCCTTGTATATTTTGGGATTTACATTATACTAAATAAGGCTCGATATTCGGTCTTCATAGCCAAGGTCCCTGGTTGGTTCTCCTCAAGGAATGTAGCGAGAGCGTAAAATATTTCAACACAGTTATGCTAAGACTGTAAGTAACTACAACAGTAGGCGAAATGTCGGTCGTTGGGTTCACCAAATGAGAACCAATCTTAGACCACGTAAATCTAGTACGAATATCGAGCCCTTTTCAGATATATTGTCTGCTATTGCAAACATTTTGTGAATTTAATGCAGCTAATAATAATTACTTGTTACGATTTAATTTATCATATACAATGCAGAAACTCACGTTAAAATATACACGTTCTTGCTACTTATATTAAATAGTGTAAATTATAAAATATAACATGTAGTTTGTTGCATCTCTATGTCGAACCTAACTGTATAGCAATTACATGATTTGTTTTATAAGCGGTAAATGTTAGCATTTTCGAATTTGTGATAGTACTATTATTATGTAATATACCAACAAGTTTAGATCACCCACAGAAATACTATTTAATTAATAGGACGTGCTGCCGATTTTTTTTTGTATGAACTTTTAAAATAAAAAGATGTTTTTTTTTTATAAGTNAGGACTCTAGATACTGCTATTTCCTTGAGTAAAGGAGGGCTGATACAACCAATACTCTGTAACCCATGACATCCGAAGTTTTTAAAACGACCCTGTAAAATGAAATCTTATGAAAGAGTCCTCAGATATTTGTTTACAGTGCAGCTACGACGATCGATGCGGTTTTTATGCGATACTTGGATAAATTTCAAACAAACGTTTTCATTTCTTACTTTAGTTACCATAAGCCTATTGCATCTTTTTTAGAACACAATGAAATAATTGAAAGTACAAAAGTCTCAGTATTGTTGAAATTAATGATGACAATGATGCAAACAATGTTAAAAATCAAGTACATTGAAATAATTGTTGCTCGGAGTGTCAATAGATGTGAAAACCAGATTGATGTTGATAATTTTTATTCAAACATTGTGAAATTTCAAATTTTAATACTAAAAGTTCTAAGTTTTCACTTCTATCGGCAGTCCCTATAACTGCCAATTTTTTNTACAAATTCACTAGATTATTGCTAACAGAAAAAAACATACATTCAATTATTACCTTAATAGTCTGTCCCTTCTTAGTAAATTTGTGAACATCTGGAACAAAAATGAAACCAATTAATTATTGCAAACAGCAATATTAGCTTACAAAATACAGAAAAACCACTTCAGAAACCATATCTTCAACAAATGTTAATTTCAGACAGGGATAACTATTTAGTCATCATTATGTAAATAATTTAAAAATCATATAACAGTGACATGGATACTTACAAATTATAAAGCTTTAGGGCCACAATGTGATGATTTAACAGTCCAACTTATGCTTTCCTATAAATAAAACATTTGTAAATTAAAAGAAAATAATAAGTCACTGTAATATATTTAAAAGAGATACTTATATCAGAAGAAAAAGCAGCCATATATTTTAATCATTATGTTCAGACGGTAATTAATATCATCACTTAATTACAATACTTCTTAAATTTATACAAAATTAACAACTGTTTTCTTACCTAGACTGTAGTTGATAATCTACTCTAGTTCTACTAATCCTTGTCTTTCTCCTGAAATCTAAAAGCAAAGGATTCTTAGAAACCATTAAATTAATAATATCCAAGAACATTTTTTTACAAAATTATTCAGTTTAAAGATTATCAACAAAAACAATTTTCAGACATATGCTTGTCAAATAAATCATCATTATAAAAAAAATTGGCAGTGACTTAGAAATACAGAAGTAAACTTACATGATACTCGATCTAAAGTTGAGGTTATTCGAAACTATCCAACAATTTTCGAAGATGAATGGCACAGTAGGCAACAGCTGCGTGGAAACGAAACAATTTCCCTTTATGGGGCTGCTCTTGAGAAAGGTATACAACATTAAAGTGTACTACAACTATTTACATTATATTAATCGCAAAACACTCATCAGAATTTCCATCTAATCATTAAAATCATACGAACGAGACTACTAAATTTCATCATTTTTGAGACAAATTTATTGTACAAATAATGTTGCCAGTGGATCAAATTAATTTAAAGTCGGCGATGGATGCATATTTAGAAAATAAACGTGGATATTTGGAACAAACATCACAATGAAGAAATCAGAAACTTAATCAAATAATGAAAGCAATAGACGTAATCATTTTAAAATAAA
Organism: Agrilus planipennis; assembly: GCF_000699045.2. Lineage (NCBI taxonomy): Eukaryota > Metazoa > Arthropoda > Insecta > Coleoptera > Buprestidae > Agrilus > Agrilus planipennis. Next base: position 928,161 of record NW_020438946.1, read on the forward strand.
TTATATTACCTGTACTTGTGATATAATTAAATACTAATTAATGTATTTACTAGAACCAACAAATTATGCACGTCCGCTCTTCACCCAACAACATCAGACGAGAAAATGACATCAAAAATGGCAGCAAGCCTGGCAGATGATAGCGGAAAAGTATAGCCTATAGAATGCAGTCTGTACAATACTAGTCACGCAGAAGACAGTCATTTAAATCTTTTATCTGTGATGATATTATCTATGATTCCTCGTTTTCCATATATTCGCCTCATCATGGCCTTATCTATGGTCATTAACCCTGAGAAGGAATTAAAATTTAATTTCATTACATTTGGCTTAATTTATCGAATCTGTACGACTTTTTATGATAAAACGTAAGTTAAGACATTTTGTAATTTCTTTTCAAAAAATGGTACTTGCAGTATATCAATCAATTAGTGCTGTTTTTGCAGTTAAATAATTGACTGATTTTCGGCTGTTTATTATACTATGTTGATTTAGTAGTACACTTAGCCGTATTTAATCTGTTCTTCTGTTTTTTTTAGCACAGTTTTTTAAAAACTTGATCCATGGGTTTCAGAGCATTGGTTGTATCAGCCTTCCTTTACTCAAGGAAATAGCAGTACTTAAAGTCCTAAACGGAAGTGCCTTTTTTCTGTTGAGAACAGAGGAAATATTAAAAGAAGGATTTATAATAACAAATGGGTAAGTAACTGTATCAATTAAAAATAGTAGATGAGATCCCAGAAATGTCAAGGTCTTAGATATTTGTAATGCTCTTTCAATAGTCAAGTTTTAAACATTATTTGAAAAATTACATAAAACAGCAACAGAATTAATATAGAACATGATTCTTTCTGGCAGTGTGAAAGTTAACATAATAAAAGAGATAGAGCATTTACTTTAAATTTTCTATATATATTAACTTCAGTAAAAGCATAAGAAGTTAAGGAACAAGGAGTATTAAATCTTTCAATTTTGAACATAAGAGATGTTTATTTTGATAAATAACCAATGGTACATAANGAAATGAAGAAGATTGAAGGTAATTTTGGAACAGGCGTTTCTTTTTATCGAGTATAATTGCCGAGATATTAAAATGTTTGAGGTACTACAAACGTCAAATTTTCTAGAAATTACTAAATAACTCAATAAATATACCGTGCAGGCAAAACTATGCTTAACGAACTGGACATGTCGGTCCAAGAGCCCTATTTTCATCATGAAATTGCTGCCCTCTTTAAATCCCAATTCAATTTTATGAACTCGATTCAAAGATTATAATTAGCTATGGTAGTAAAAACAGGAACCAAGACATTAATTTAGTATTGATATCATGCAGCTACCATTTTCTGCAAAAATTCAAAGTCTTAAATTGCATCCAAAGTATTGTAAAAAAATTAATTCATAATTGATAAATTGAAATTCTATTTTAGAATTAAGTTTACGTGCTCGAAACTTGATCTATATTACATATATTAAGCACATATATTATAAGTATGTAAGCATAATCCAAATAAACTAACAATAAGAAAAAAATTAATTACCGAGGAGGATGAGGAGCATGAGGAGACACCTACTATAAACAACTTACTATAATGACCATAGATAATATAATGGCTATGAAAATTCGTTTGGCGGCCATTTATTATCTATAACCATTTATTGACGACCATAGATAAGAGAATATCAAGAGATATATTATATCCATAGATAATAGATACACAAAGGGTATTATATCTCTAATTATGCTCTCCTAATACAAATTTTCAGATTTAACAAAATTTTCAGTTTTACGTCATATACGAGGGCAGGTCAGAAAGTTATGGAACAACCAAATTTCAAAAAACAATTTTTGATTTTTCCATTACTTTTTAATTAACCCTCGTATTTGGCTCAAAACCGAAAATTTTCATAAATTTCAACATTTGTATTAGGAGAGCATAAGTTGCATTGGGTCTTTTTCAAAATTCAGAATTAAAGCGCGGGATTAACTTCAGCTTTTTTTCAAATTGTTGCTCTGGTAATTTTCAAAAATTGACACAATTTCCTTTCTTTTTATAGTATTTATGCTATTTTAGAAACAACAGGTTGTCTGCAGTGGTTTTCCTCTTGGATTTAGCTTGCCCATTACACTTGGAGACTTTAAAATACTACTTCCTGCAGTTAATTAAGGTGAGAATGCATGACGTCATATTAGTTGCTCTTTATGTGTCAATAATAACCAATTATTTTTTGTACAGTATAAATTGAGGTTAACGTGTATCTACGGTATTTCATTTTTTTAAAAATCTATTGTTGAGATCATCGACGTATACTTCTATATTATTATATGTCAATGGTTGTGAGTATAAATTGATGTATTATCGTGCATCTATAATTATCCATATTTATGTCATGATCTATGGTCATGGTGTCAATATCGTTTGTCGCCATTTTATTATGATTCAGCAATTTTACTTGGTTTTTGGTGCTTATTTTTGGGTGTGTTTAATTCTTTCCTTACTTAATAGTGTAATTAATATATTTTTTTGTCTATCCCTGCAGATTATCGAACAAATGAGTTCAGTTTGGCTGTACTGAAACGGCCAATATCTACATGGGTGTTGTCTATTCTGGACTTGGTCTTGATTTGCTATTTTTGTCTTCACCTCGCAACGTATGCAGTTAATTTTCAATCAATGAGTGGAAGCAACTGGAAACTTATTTGAACAACAGACTTTCTGCCATGGTATTCTGGATTTGGTTTGCTTTTTACACCTGCGAACATTGAGAGGTTGCAGTCTACAGTTAATTAAGGTGAGAAACTTGATAATAGTTAATTTTAATTGCTCTTTATTAATCTATTACTACCGTATCTGTTTCAGATCGACGCTGGAGAAGACAAAGATGACCCCGTAGTTGAAATAGTTCTTTATCTTGCATGCTCCATCTAGTAAAATTCATTAAGTTGATTTTATTCAAATTAATTTTTTATTTTGCATGTTTTTTTGTAGTTATTTGTAGTTAATTTGAATTAGTTTTTATTTTGCATGCTTATTTTTGTTCACTTTATTTGAAGTAATTGTTGATTGTAGATGTTTTTATTTTTTTTGTATGTAGTAGTAGTGTAGTAGTAGAAATAACACGTTTAGTAGTTGTAGTATAGTCTAACGTTGCTTACCTCTTCGCTTAGCTTACTGCATATTCTTCCTAATTTGCTTTGCATTTACCCTACGAGTTCTACATGATTCAACGTTTCGTTATCGTGTGTGTTTCTTCTCACCCTTGTGGAATTAGGGAGGGCCTCCCCGAACGACTTCCCTTGGGCTTAGCTATTTAGTTGATCTTAAAAGTGTCTTATACACTTTTCGCGAGTCTACTCTAGCGTTACTTCCTTTCAGACAGGGTACAGTGGGTTATCTGGAATAGGAGCAATAGGCGACTGCCCAGCTTGCCTTGGCGAAATCTGTCCGATCTTCTCTACCAAAGCTATTAGTATTTGTCGTTAGTCCTTGTAATTGCACTATTCGCTTTCAGGTAACCGAAGAAGACTGAAGACATCGTATTGTTTGCTTTTTATTGTATTTTCTTTGAAATTTCATGTGTTTTCTTGTCTTTCTCTTACAGGTATTTTGTTTTTTACTGCATAAACTGTTATATCTTTATAATCATAACTTAGGTAGAAATTTAAAATGTTTCTAAATTAATTTTTTGGTATAATTGTTAAATTAAATGAATTATTTGTTTACGCTTTCAAAATTTATGTTCGTTTGGGTGGATAGGGTGGCTATAAGGGGAGATGCGGAGGCCACAGAAGGTTAGGGAGGCTTTTTTCTCCCTAATCTTGCATTTAAATAATAGTGGTATGACAGTTTATGCATAGTAATTGTATTTTCTTTGAAATTTTATTGATTTTCTTGTCTCTCTTACAGGTATTTTATTTTTAACTTTTATAAGTCGTTAGAATGTATTATATCTTAGATATTTTGTTTATATTGATGTATTGTTGTTATTTGAAATAAATTTGTACTTTGTTATAATAAATGTAAATTATTTTTTGTAAATAATAAATGTATTTTCATTGTATTATCATTCTTTACTATTTAAATAAATAAATAAATAAAGTATGTGGTTTTAATTTTGTCCTTAGTCTTGAACAACAGTAGAGTAAAATAGCATAAATACTATAAAAAGAAAGGAAATTGTGTCAATTTTTGAAAATTACCAGAGCCGTCATATGCTTAGGAGCTGAACAATTTGAAAAAAGCTGAAGTTAATCCCGCGTTTTAATTCTGAACTTGGAAAAAGATCCAATGCAACTTATGCTCTCCTAATACAAACGTTGAAATTTATGAAAAATTTCGGTTTTGAGCCAAATACGAGGGTTAATTAAAAAGTAGTGGAAAAATCAAAAATTGTTTTTTGAAATTTGGTTGTTCCATAACTTTTTGACCGGCCCTCGTATATGACGCAAAACTGAAAATTTTGTTAAATCTGAAAATTTGTATTAGGAGAGCATAAGTCGCAATAGGTCTTTTTCAAAGTACCAATTTTTAGCGCGGAAATCGAAAAACAAGACTGCTATATAGTTGATCCCGCGCTAAAAATTGATAGTTTGAAAAAGACCTTTTGCGACTTATGCTCTCCTAATACAATTTTTCAGATTTAACAAAATTTTCAGTTTTGCGTCATATACGAGGGCAGGTCAGAAAGTTATGGAACAACCAAATTTGAAAAAACGATTTTTGATTTTTCCATTACTTTCTGACCAACCCTCGTATCTGTATCAAAACCGAAAATTTTAATAAATTCGGCCATTTGTATTAGGACAGCATAAGTTACATTGGATCTTTTTCCAAATTTTTGAATTTTCCATTACTTTCTGACTAACCCTCGTATTTAGCTCAAAATCGAAAATTTTCATAAATTCCAACATTTGTATTAGGAGAGCATAAGTTGCATTGGATCTTTTTCCAAATTTTTGATTTTTCAATTACTTTCTGACCAACCCTCGTATTTAGCTAAAAACCGAAAATTTTCATAAATTCCAACATTTGTATTAGGAGAGCATAAGTCGCAAACGGTCTTTTTCAAAGTATCAATTTTTAGCGCGGGATCAACCATATCGCAGTCTTGTTTTTCGTTTTTCTACATCGTTCGGTCTTGAAACGTTTAATTGTACTATTACTATCATAGTTTATGTTCATTTCCAGTATATTATAATTTAATTTTGCCAAATTTTATTACAATTTTTTCGTTTTTTTTGGACAAAATAGACCCATGATATAAATTAGATCTCGCTTGCTTTTGTTTTACGAAAATATGATTATTTATGGGTTTTATAGGTTTTTATTAATGAAGGTCCAACCATATTTAAGAATATAAATCGTACTTTAGCTGAAATTTATTGATTATTTGTAAATCTGTAATATAGTGGAAACCTGTAAACTTTATTTAAGAATATTTGACTATCGGTCGTGAGATGTCGCTTCAGGTATGTGAGATACGAAGGATATCCTATAATTCTTTAACTGAAATATCAGGGGTAATTGGAAAGTTTTAACAGAAAATATTTAAATCATCATTTTCTTATTAAATAAAATTTTAAAAGGGGTAGGTAGATTTTGGAAAGAAAAAACAGAATAAGTGTTGTACAAAAGCTCTATAATTTATTTACATGCTTTTTTACAAAATTTTTGCACATCTTTCTCTGAAAATGATAAGTATGAGAGCACATACACACATTATTTTCATGAATAAAAAAAATAAAAAAACATTGTTTCACACAAAATTGCGGCTATTTGCCTAAACATATTGATATGTATCATACATCCGATGAATATGCAATTAAAAGTAATCGTTCTTATAAAAAATAAAACAAATAAGAGAAAAACTACAACCAACTCGCTGTTTAAAATAAACTACAAAAACTGAAACCGATAGGGTGCTCACAGATTAATAAAGACGAATTAATATTAATTATATCATATGTTCTCACCTCTGTTAATTGAAGAAAGTAACATTCTAAAGTTTACAAGTGTAATGGGTAAGCAAAATCCAGAAAGATTGCAGACAATTTGTTGCTTCAGTGGTTCTCAAATTAATTTCCAGTTGCTTTTCTCCATGTCGACTAATCTATAGAAATGGGCAAGAAAAACTAATTAACAACCACTATTATAATAAGACAGTAATATTTTAATGTGACCACGTAATGCTGATGTTAGATAGGCAAAAAAAAAGATAATAGATACACAATGTGCTGTTTATTATTAAGCAAAATGTTATGTTGAAATTTTGAATGTTTAATCCTCTTTTTCCCTTAACTACTGATTCTGATCAAAGTCAAAATATAAGCATAATTACTATGGTTATTAAAAAAAAAAAACATTCACACCACTGGGGAGAGCGTAGTTCTGCATTAACTCTTCTCTTCTACTTTTACTCGTCATCTTTTACTAACTAGTACTACTAACGTTGATGTAATTTAAAATAAAATAAAAATTCCTAACGCTTATTTATATTATAATATATGCTTTTATGGAAAATCAAATTTTCTTTTTGAATTTTTGTGACAGAAATAAAATGTAGTGGCGCTATAAACGGCAACCAAATCCTTTTAGAAAATATTTGATACACGGAAGTTCCGAAATTGCCTACAACTCGTAACAAACTAACGGAAAATTCGACTTTCTGCTATATTAAGAAAAAATATATGCTCGCCTCCTTAACAATGATTTTTCAGGACGTCTTTTGTTGCCCAAATTGGCAACAGATTGAAGATTTATTCATGGCAAGTTCTCTCAAACACATAAACTACTACCATATTATTAATCAGTTTGTATCGGCTTAATAACACTTTAAAACTAAAAAATAATTCACAAATTGCTATTTTTATAACAATTAAAAGAATTCAACATCTTTCACATAGATAATCTTTCGTGACACATGACATTTATGGTTTGATTACAATAGTGGTCAAATTACCCGAAAATACATTAAAATACTTTCTAAATCTCAAAATACGTTTATCTTTGCTACAAATATAAAATCATAACTCTTCATTATAATCAAATTAATAATATAACAAAAAGTACGAATACAAAGACATTTACTTATGACAATTATTTTTTTAAAGAAGCGATCCGTTGTGGTGTACTTTAATAACAAGATTTGTCAATTTTGTCGACTTTGACAACTTTGCGATATCAGAAGTGTAACCTATCTTTTTTCACACTTGTAATTAGTAAAATGAAAACTTATTATTATTTTAGAATGTTTTAAAACAATCTATATTATTAGAAAAATGAACGAGATAGGCGTGTGCAGTGAAATAATAAACGATATAGAAGATCTTATTTCAGCACAAGATATAATACCGAAAGAACGATTTAAACCGTTGAAAACTGTTAAAATTAAACCAAAAAAAACGCAGGTAGATATAGTGTTTCGCATATTTACAAATATTATAAAATAAGGCAAATTACGTAAATCTTAACAGATTGAAAGCATTAAATGTCCCAATTTAACAGAAGAGCCTGTAGGTGATATTCCTGGGACACAAAAAATTTATCTAAAAACCTGGGGCTGTGCCCACAATAGTTCAGATTCAGAGTATATGGCAGGTCAGTTGGCAGCTTATGGCTATAAAATAGTTGAAGATAAGTTTAAAGCTAATTTGTGGTTACTAAACAGTTGTACAGTTAAGAATCCTGCAGAAGATCATTTCAGGCATGTTATGTTAAAGTTCATAATTGTTGAAATATGTTAAACATTCCTTAAACTTTTTAGAAACGAAATTAATCTTGCTAAAAGCTTGGGAAAATATGTTGTGGTGGCAGGATGTGTTCCACAAGGTGCTCCCAAAGCAGATTTTGTTCGAGGTCTAAGTATCATTGGTGTACAACAGATAGACAGAGTGGTTGAAGTCGTTGAAGAAACATTAAAAGGTAACAGTGTTAAATTGACGGGAGTCAAAAAAGAAAATGGCAAAAAAATGGGAGGTGCATCTCTACTACTGCCAAAGATTAGAAGAAATCCTTTAATTGAAATTATAGCCATAAACACTGGCTGTTTGAATCAGTGTACTTATTGTAAAACAAAACATGCACGAGGAGACCTGGGCAGTTATCCTCCAGAGGAAATTGTTACTAGAGCAAAGCAAGCTTTTAGTGAAGGTGTTGTTGAAATATGGTTAACATCAGAAGATACAGGTAAGGAATGAAAACAATCTGTAAGAGAAAATTTACTTGAAAAGTATATACGTTTTCCTAAAGGAACATACGGACGTGATATAGGCACAAGTTTACCAGAACTATTATGGCAGTTGGTAGAAGTAATCCCAGAAGGATGTCGTTTACGATTGGGCATGACGAATCCACCTTACATTTTAGAGCACTTGGAGGAAATTTCAAAAATAATGAACCATTCACGAGTTTATGCCTTCCTACACGTTCCTGTTCAATCAGGAAGTGATCAGGTTCTTGCTGATATGAAACGAGAATATTGTAGAGAAGATTTTGAGCATGTTGTCAATTATTTGAAAGAAAAGTATGTGCTTAAGTTTTGATCTTACTAGAAACTCAATCAAACCTTAATCTCATATCCTCCTATTCTTAAATATTATTTTAATGTAAGATTTATTATTATTTCAGAGTTCCCGGCATAACAATAGCAACAGACATAATTTGTGGATTTCCTACTGAAACAGAAAAAGACTTTGATGAAACCTTGTCTCTGTGTGAAAAGTATAAGTTTCCTAGCCTTTTTATAAACCAATTTTTTCCAAGACCTGGTACGCCCGCCGCTAAATTTCAAAGAGTTCCCGCTCAAGATGTAAAACAACGAACCAAAAAACTCACGGATCTCTTTCACTCATACCGGCCATACGATCACAAGATTGGGGAAACGCAGGAGGTGCTTGTGACAGAAACATCGCACGATAAAAAGCATTACGTCGGTCATAATAAATTTTACGAGCAAGTTTTGATTCCTTTAAATGATAAATTTATGGGTAAAATAGTTAAAGTAAAAATCATTGCAACTTCTAAGTTTTCTATGACAGGGGAACCGCTAGATAAAGTGGTATCTGCTGGACTTGTTAAGCCACTTAAAAGGGGATGTGTTTCAGGGTTAAAACAACAAGAATATAATTTTAAGTTACCTATAGCTGTAGGTATAGTAGCAATTTCTTTGCTTTTAAGAATAATCTGGGTATTTTTATAATATTTAAGTTGTTATACCCATTTATTAAAAGTTTGAAATTAATATTTTGTTAAAAACAATGTAATCACTGACTTGTTTCTTCAAGTATTAAATTATATATAAAAGATATTGTTTTACTTTAGAATTCACTGTTGTTAGAATTAAATTGACTTATATTTTCTTTATTTCAAGTCTTAATTTAACTTGACTAACAAAATAAAAATCATATTCTAAAGACTGCTCTAAATGTAATACACACTGTACGTCTTAATTTTTACAGTCACTAAGCGTGAAATTTCATGCTAGTTGAAGAAAATGTATGTGATAATTCTCCATGAAGGGCAAAAAAGAATATATATAAATTCAAAATACAACCAAGCCATTCTAATACAAATTAGATAATGTATCCACAACCAGCTATCAAACGGCCGAAAACCGGGAGAGAAGTGAAAACTGAATTTCTCGAATTTTTTCCAGGTAAGACAGTATATTAATTTATTTAAGTCATTAATGATTGCAGTAATATGTATTAATTAATTATTTATTAATTTTATTTCGCACAGTTTTTAATTTGGAAAAAATGATCTTTCTAAAAATCGTAATTTTTGCATTTCTGAATAAAAGGGATTCATCGCATCGAATATAAACCGGATACGCCATTCTCCTCCGAAAATGGTTTATTCTATCGTTACTACAATGCCTCTGAACGTATTCACGGACGTACCATGGAAGATTGGCTGCGACCAGCAATTTTTCTGGGAAAAGCCTTTACACCAAACCTTTACAGTTGTATAAAACCGTGGAACGACAACTCTCAAACGCTCGATAATTATAAGAAAGGTATCAGGGCTATGTTTGAACTCTGCATAAAATTAGGTAATTAAGGATATAAAACTAAAATCAAAATAGGGTAATACACAAGTTAAATTTTAGGAGTAAAGTATTGGGCAGGATACGATGGAGATTTGGTTCCAGAATCGGAAAATTTTGATGAAAATCAAAATAATTTGGAGATAATTATTAATTTTGTACAGGAATACCAACAAAAAACTGGCATTAAACCTCTCTGGTTTGGCGCAGATTTAAAAAATAACTCAAGGTAAGTACGAAAAAATCGTGATAAATACTGAAGTTTCTAAAAATAATTTTGTACGAAATACTGATTTTCAATAAACGATTGCATCTTTTAATAAAGTGCGTGAAAGACAAAAATCAAAATATTTCTGTATCTTATTCCACTTTAAGGTACGTCAATGGGGCCTTTACAAATTCTGAAGCTTCAATTGTGACTTACGCTGGTTATCAAGTAAAACAGGCATTGCAAATTGCAAACAAACTCGGATCGGAGTGTTTTATGCTTTCCCCATTTCAAGAAAATTACGGAAGTTTATTAAACACGGATTTAACAAAGGAAATTAAACATTTCGCGAAATTTATAAAAACTATTTACGACCAGAAAGAAAAAATAGGCTACAATGGTCAAATGTTAATGCAAACAGTTCCTGATGAAGGTGAAACGACTGGTATAACACAGTACTGTAGAGATTTTTTCAGTTGTACAAGTTTTTTGAAACAGTTCAACTTGGACAAATACTTCAAAATGAACGTAAAACCGGGGCATGAATTTCACATGGCAAAATTGTAAGTTTCATAAAAAGTTGAGTTTAATCAAATCATAATTATCGGATACTCTTATATTTAAACATTAATTACTATTTTGTTTAAATATAAAATCTGTATGTTTGAAAATAGATCCAGAGAGAGATCCTAACTATAAATGAAAAAGTATATTAAAAACTTCATGTGATTTTCTTTTTTGTGTTGTGTAGGTATGGATTACTAGGAAGTGTTGATGTCAAGGAAAAGGATTTGTTGGATATAAAGAGTGGCATTTATTTACTACGCACGGTTGTCGAAAATGGGGGTATGGCTCCTGGGGGTCTTACATTTTATCTCCCTTCGCACAATGCACCTTTTGACCCAAAAGATCTAATAGAAGGATATATTTCTGCTATTGACAATTACGCGAAATCACTTAGAATTGCAGTGAAACTTGTAAATGACGCTCAGCTGAATAAAAGTATTCAGGTTATTATACATAAATTTTTTTATTTACTGGAAAATCATGTATCTTTAAATGGTCTCCTGTAACATTATTTTGTTGCAGATGCGCTACCTCAGTTTTTCTTCAGGTTGGGGGGCGCGTATAGATAATTCTGACATATCACTGGACGATTGTGAAGAACAAATAAAAAAGCAAGAAATTCATAGTTTTCCACAACCGATTTCTTCGCATTACGAGCACTGTTTGATGGTAGTCACGAGATATACTGACACAACATTAAAGTAATTTTAAAATGAGAACATTACATATTGTAAATGATTAATTTAATTTTGTATAGAAGAATAATAATTCCTGTAGATTTATGTATTTTCTAGGAATATTTTTGAGATCGAAAAGAGAGATTAGAGGGCTGCGTAAACGGTAACATAAAAATAAAGTTTTATAGAAGTAATTAAACTTTTCAACAGATTTATTACATAACAGTTATATTATCAAGTAAACAAGTGGAGATAATACTGAAACTCAACATTACCTATGTTGTTATATCAATTAAATCTAAATAACTTAATATTGAGAATAAAAATCAAGCACAATATACGTTATAAATATTCCATTAATTATAGTATCATTCCTCTGACATTTACTTTTTATATTTTTAGGGTTCCGCACTTCAAAAACAAAAAGAAAGGGAACCTTTAGGATCATTTTTATGTAATTGCCAAAAATTTCAGATATCACATGTCAAAAAAACCCATACGGCACTTCTAGTTGACATAAGAACTTCAAATATACATTTAAAAAAAGATTTCATTGAACATTTTTGTAAATATTACATATAAAAAATGTTGAGTGCTGTCAGCATAGGGCAAGTAGTATCACGCAAATGAAAGTTCAAATACAATTTCTTATGCTGAAGTGTACGATGTGTTGCATACATATTTACAAACAATTTCTTTAAATTTTGATCATCTTTTAAAAAATTATGATGGCCGACATTAGTAACAATGAGACAACAATTGAAAAAGAATGATGGCCGACAACAGCAACAATTAGAAAATAATGATGGCCGACACTACGTCATAGTATTGTTCACAAAAGTGAATTTCGACCACTCGAAGCATTGGTGCTAACAGTTTCGAGCTCACAGTGACTGATAGAGGGGAAGAACTAGTATATTTTTAATACGCTTGTCAATGGTAACTTCAACAAAAAAGGCTGAGTGCTATCATGCTCAACTGCAAGGGGGACTTTCCGGCCGATGGAGTACCTTCTTTGTAGTTATTATCATATTGAATGCAATGAATTCATGAAAATACACATGTTTTGGAAATTAAGAACGGAACCATATGCGCGTTAGTTAAACCCATAATTTTTTTTAATATCACAATTTCCTGTTTCCTTGTTGGACTAGCATCAATAAAAAAACATATGCACCTACACCAGGTGTTACATATGCATATTAATTAGAACAAAAAAATAAAAGGAACTTTTATGTTAATTAAGTAAAAATTAGAAGTAAGACAATCTGTTACAAATAAAAAACGTTATAATTACTTATTTTGTGAAATTTGATTTTGCTATTACCTATGTGTTAAGTCTTCATTTTATTTTTATTTATTTTACCAGATTCTAAATTAGAATGAATAAATGCAATTTAAAATTCAGAAACTTCTGAATCCAGCAAGAGATAGATACAAAACCTATTTTCTGGTGACAGAAAAAGAAATGTATTGAGTTCATTTTATTTTGTTTTTTCTAAAGTTGACACTAGTTCATAAATTGTAAGCAATCATCAAGAATACTTATAAAAATGTCAGAAAAATTAAACATCAAATGAATAAATTAATGAAAATATTTCACGTAACGAAACCCTTCAATCTTTTTTACTTCAGAACTTTTATGTTTTATTTTGGTGAACGTGTACAAAAATATTTCGTGAGGCAGTCATCTTCATAACAAAATTGTTTCCTAATATACTTTCTTTGTAATGAATAAAAACGAGTATGTAAGAAATAAATAACAAAAAATAAATAAACTCTGAAAGTTAACTAATAGAAAATTTGGCAGCACCTAACATATAATTTAAACATTTTGATTGAATTAGGTACACTTTTTATCACAAATAATTTTGGTCGTTCAATACTTTGTTTCCTAATATTTGTATTAAACGCATAAGAAAAAGAGAAAACCATATCTAATAAAATATTTCCAATTATGTGTATAAAACAAATTATACAGTCGGGCCAAAAAATAATAAAAAAAAAAATATGAAACGGCTAAGGCTTTTACGGTCGGCGTTATCTAAAGGAGTATCGTGCTCTTTTATATAATTATGGTAAATAATCATAAATTAATGACAATTAGACAACGTTATAAATAATTTTCTATTCATATTCAAACAAACACGACATATTTACGTAGGTTTTTAGCCGGATGTATGTGATTTAGATAATTGATTAGGCCAACCAAACTGAACGCAAACAGAAACAAGAAAACAGCTTAATGATTTTCACGAAATTTTTTGTTTATTCTTTTCCAAAATAAAAATCGTAACAATTGTTTTGCCAAACTTCGGCTTCATTCGATGGTGAGTACTCACTATGTAAGACTGAGTTCTTGTGATACAGATAAATCCTAAAATAGCAACAGTAAAGTGAAGGAGTACCTCTAGTACAAAGCCGGTGTGGATAGGGTAGAAGGTTCTCTTCAGTTGCTTTTTAGGAATTATGGGAACGTGCGGATGATGGTCGGGAAGAGATAAATGAAACGAACGAAACAAAGATAAATGATTAAGTGAAAGATTACCTGAAGAAGCTAAAACAATTGTTACGATTTTTGTTGTATAACAAAACAAACAAAAAGTTTAGTGAAAGTATTTAGATTGCTTTCCTACTTATTTATTAAGAATTTTCATCAAGAGGCTGCTACTACTAATAAACAGCTAATCTTAATGTTTTTCAGAAACAAAAAAATTTGTTAAGAATATGTATGTTATAATCAATTAGTAAAATATGCATTAATATAAATGCCCATCTCCCTGATTAATTTAATTTATATGAAAAAACAATAATTTTTTGTCTTCTTTAGACTTATAGTTAGTGATTCAGGAAGTTTTATTTATGGAAAAAAAAAACAAATATCACACTTCTGTTTGTCAAATTCGGCAAGTAAAATTTTCTTTTCTAAATATAAACCATCATTTTGAAACAAATCTTTGGTTGTCAAAAAAATTTCATTTCTGAACACAATAGAGCACCTTCAAATAATCAATAAGTACTTAAATTCATATTTTCTGACTGTTCTCCACAATCTCGATATAATTAGAGCAAGTTTCGGACCTCCCTTAATACAAAAAAAATGCATACACGTACTCGTATATATATCTTTACATACATAAAAAATAAGTTACCTTTAGCGACGCTCTTTGTCTACTGACAATGTTCGGTAGACGGTTCGGTACCAAAATATCTGTCACCGAAGTTTCCAATGCCTGGAAGAACGTAGAATTTGTCGTTTATTTCTGGATCAATAGCACTAGTTACGATCTTGACCTTGGGGAAAGCGTAGGCAATATTGTGCACCCCCGATTCAGCCATCAACAGTGACACAATGAGAATGTTCTCTTCGTGGACATCGTGATCTAGTAACACCCTGATCGCCATCATTGCGGCTGCACCGGTTGCCACCGTCGCGTCCATAAGTATCACTCTGTAGTCTTTTATATCTTTGGGTAAACGCAAATAAAATAGCTGCAACATGAAAAAATAGTGAATAGAAAAGATTTATAGGAAAAAAATATAATCGTCATATCATTATGAAAAAAATTATTGAGTAGTAAATACTTAAATTTGATCAGTACAGTTATTGAATCTACATTCCATTAGATTACTTTAATATTTCATATAAATAGTTTAGTTGATAGAAAAATAGCTAAACCGTTTTAAACGTACCTCTGGTTCTCCTGTATGAAAGTTGGTTTGGATTAAAATCTTTCCTATCCTAATATCTTTGTAAACGTCACATACAGCCTGTTCCATTGTTTCACCAGCTCGTAATATCGACACACCACAAATTTTGTCTGTGGCCATTCGTTTACCTAAAAAAATAAACAAATTAAATGCATTAATATATCTCATTAACCCCACTTTAAAATGCTTCTTACCGTGGTACAGTACCCCTTGTGGCGTTTCAACGCACTTTTCCTTGAAAGGCATTAGGGACAATGTATATTCTATTACTAAACGAATGAGTCGTTTGCTATAAAATATAAACTCATCTCTGGAAGTGTCCTTATTCCGAATGAATGTGTGCAAACCCCTTATCTGAGGAGTCATGGGCAACAAATGGACAGTGTCAGGCAAGGGTTGTCCTACAAACGAATGAGCCAATTCTTCCCTTAATTTGAACCCCCTCTGAAACAAAAATTGGCAATTTACTTTGCAAAATAGAAATATACACGAATTTTCGAATTTACCAATTGTAACTGTGTTTGGACATGTTGAACGATCAATTCCAAGGCAACTTCATTCTCGCCACCCCTGGGCACTATTATATCGGCGTGGATCATCAAAGGGGCAATGTAATGATTAAAGGACGGCTGTACCATGTTTGTATATTGTTTAATAACCCCTTCTAAGTCTCGGCCCCTCATTGAAATATCCCTCCTGAGACGACGCGCCAGTCTTATATCGGCATCCGTATCTACGAATATTTTCATGTCCAATATATCCAATACTTTTGGATTATAAAAAGTCAATATGCCTTCGAATATTATAACATTTGCACCATACATTGTCTTCTACAAAAGAAAAATGTTTTTATTTTTTTAGAAAAGGAAACCAATATAAAAAGTCTAAAATCGATATTCAAAAAGGGGCTTGCAATTTATGATGAATTAACACAAAAAAAATAAGAAAAGCGAGATCTGTAGGGAACTCTAAGGAAAAAGTACTTGGCTAAGAGAAAGCAATGATTATGAAAGCTTAAAAAACTAAGTAGATGGATAAAATAGAAATATATATGTGGGCAAGCAAGTTGTATTAATATTGTTATTGTTAATTTAAGGGTCTCTTGAATGGTTATTACTTAAAGTATTAATAAACACTTATTAGTTGTGAGTCAACAAATTGTTTAATAAAAAATTATCCAAAAGCAAATAAATGAATACATAAATACAAAAAAAATATTAAATAAGTAACTCACTGTTCTCATTTCTCTAGCATGAGTAATAAAATTGTAAATAGGAACTTCAACTTTTTTCCCAACCTTCAATCTTTCTAAGGTTTTTAAAAGAAGGTCAAAATCAAAAGCGTCTGGATGATCAAAATTGTATTCATTTTTATCAGCAAGTTCATGCTGCTTTTCGTTAAGTACTTTATAAAAAGAGTCCATACTAAGTAACGTTACCCATGGCATATCTAGGGCAGCTATTATTTTTTCTGCTACTGTGGTTTTCCCCGACGCACTTCCACCACAAATACCTTAAAAGATATTTCATTCTTTTTAAAAAATGTAATAATAAAATAACTATAATTTTACCTATAACAAATGGTTCGACCATTTGGCCTGCAGTGTTGTACCATGGTGGACGCCCAGCAGTGTAAATAGTTCTATGAGGTGTCCTGAGAAGTGAGTCTGTTACTGTCTTATTAGTTGATGCATTAATTGACGTGGTACGTTGTCTACGTGATCTGGGAGACTTTTGAGATCCTAAGAAAGTTCAAATTATAAATGATTCATTGTTAAAGCTAATTTGAACAGTAAATGAAATGTGTATAAGGTAATATACGTTTGTATAAATCAATTAATGAAATTAGATTACAATTTAAAAAAAAAAATCCTGCAAATGAATCCAAACTTTTTTTCCCTATATTAAGCTGTACTAGCATATAAAGTATGTCATACATACCAGTTGATGGAGGTCTTGTTATATGTGGTACAGTAATGGGGGATGCTGGAGTATTATAGAAATCGCCACTTCGTTCCTCTTCGCCTTCTAAATCAGGAAATACTTCAGAAAAATCCGCACCTGTTTCTGCAGCATCACTGTATGAAAGAAAGAAATAAAAAGTTAATTTTGTAGTAGTATATTGAGACATTATGTATATTACATTGAATTTGCTACTATCCCAAATTATCAAATTATCACCAGTTTATAGAGACAAAGTGCATGCCAAGGTAACACCTGCATCATATTAACATTCATGAAGAAAAATTAAAAAAAAAATATTTACAGGTACAATGACTACAATAGCATTGAAGTATTCAAGGGTAAAAAATTGTTACACAAACATATAACCGAATAAAAAATAGATTATTTTATTTTACCAATATAAAAAACGTGTTCAGTTAAACTAATAGGTTAAAATTAAACGAATGAGATATATGTTTTTAAAACAAATAATTTTTAATGCAAGTCATGAAAATTTTCTAAAAACCGTTTAATGTAATATAAAAGTATTAATATAGTGATCAATTTTTGTGTGTAATAAAAGAAAAAATGAAAACACAATTGGAATGAATCATTTTGGAAAATAATTTACCTTTCTGAACTGGCTGACGAAGGAGGTTCAAAATTATTCAATTTTGCAGCCATTTTAAGTATTGTGCTTGCGCACCAATGTAATAAACGCAAAAACTTTAATAACAAATTACCCCATGCAGATTATTATGAAGTATACACACTGTTCAAAGCAGCTACAAACCAAGAACAAACACAAACAACGCTCAACACACATCAGCACAATAAGCACCATAGATTAATAACAAAATAAACACACTTGTCTTAACAATTACCAGTTTTAAGAAGCGTACCACAGAATCAAATAGGCGCGTTCAGTATACCGATCATCCAACAGATGAAACGAAAAGTAATCACAGGCTTTCTTTCCCATACAATTAACCTTTCTTTGGTAATGGAATCTTTAGCAAACTAACTGGGACGATCAGTTACTGTCCCGTCTTAAAGGTATCGTTAATAGTTGGCGAAGAACGACGAAATGGCTGAGAAAAACCAATTATTTCAATTTTTTACGTTTTTCCATATTAATTACGAATTACTGCTTAAGAAGAAACAACATGTGCGCTTTTATTTACAAAACTTTATTTGAAATATGAAACAATCGATATCTTCTCAAATAGGTACTTAAATCACAATAAAAACGGTACGAATTTTTTAATATACACTTCACATACGGAATTGTTCTCGAGGTAATCCTTACTCTAAATGGTAAATGTGACCAATGTATCAAAAATATTTCACCGGTATAAAGCTACAAAAGATCATCAATTCTTGATACAAGAGCCACAGTATATAGTAATAACATTATCTCGTATATTATCCTTCTTTATTTTCAATTTTTATGGAAGCAGATTTCGCCTTTTCCATAACTTTGGCCAATAAAATAGAAACATTCGCAAATAATGATTGTATTTCATTGTCGCTGTCTTCTTTTTTACAGATAACAGCAATCGCGGAACTTAAATTTAATCGTATGGAGTTAACAAGAGGATCCGAGGCCACTATTTCCTTGTTAAGGGCAATTTCCGCTAATTTTTGGCACGTGTACAACACCTGTTGACACATATCTTGATTCCTGTCCCACCCGGTTTGTGTAAAATTCTTGTAAGCTTTCTGTAAACGTTGGGCTTTTAATGTCAAGGCGGGCGCAACTGTTGCATAAAGAACCCACAGTTGTCCCTCTTTTGGATAAATGGCGGTGACGCGTCCTAGTAATTCGCGCACTTTCGGTAACAGTCGTCCCGAAGGACGTCCCTCCGAGTCATTTACATTGTTCACGACACCATAAACGAGTGCACTGAGGACTTCGACATCTAGATGTTTCTCCTTATAATCTAAGATCCTATGGTACGCTTGAATGACATCAGAAAAGTGGCCGATGTCTGCACTGACAATCATTAAATTGTCCCACACTTTCCAATTTTCAAAATAACAACGTAGAGCGTCATGAAGAGCTTGATGAGCGCTTCGCTTGTTTCCTAATTTTATATAAGCTTTTGCCAGATTATTCCACGCCTCAAAATTACCAGGTTCAAGGGACGTATAACGCCGATAGGCTGTCGCAGCCACCTGCCAGTTTTCAGTTTCTAACGCAGCGAAACCTAACGAAAGCCAAACCCACGCTTGTAGTGGATTTATGCTGACTGACTTCTCAAAGTGAGGTATGCACTGTTGATACTGTTTACGCGTGTACAGGTATTGTCCCCAGTGGCGTTGCGCTCGACTGCTGCGTCTCTTAGATAGTTCCCAGGCTTTTTCATAACAACTTACATCATTAGTAGCGTCACCTAGTAAAACAGGCAAATATAACTGACAAGAATTCGCAAAAGTTATCTGAAAAATGTACTTTGTGCTTCTCTCATCAAACAATATCCACTTCTTAAATGATGAAAACTTAGTATAATAATTTATATTACTATATGTTACTTTTATGTACAATATCCGAAATATTCTTTTGTTCAGGCAGTATGCGTTTCTTACAATTTAGGGCATCATTTAGATCACTGTCTACTAATAATACTGCATACCATTCGAAAGTTTATTAAAATTTAATCGAGGGCATTTATAAAATATCAAGGTTGTCCCATATTGTGAAGTAATTTCTAATACTTCAAAAATTTTCTTAATATGATAAAAATTAAATAACTTACTAAAGCTTACCTAAAAGACACCATAATCTCACTGTAGGTTTGACTTCTAGCACTTGCTTTATAATTTCTGCTGCCTTATGATTCATTTTTAGTAAAATATAACAACCAACAACATCATCCCATGCGCCCAGTTTAATAAAAACGTCCAAACTATTCTTAACAAGTCCCAATTTAAGCATAAATGTTCCTAATTCAAATTCAGTCTTCCAAACTGGTCGTAGTCCAGTACTAAACACTCCTCCTATTCTATTAAATGGATGAGGCGTTTCCTTTTCAATGCTTTTCAGAACATCTTCACACTGCATCAGTGATCGTTCACGGGTACGCTTATGATGAGACTCCAAGAGGCATCGAAGCAACAATGTGACTGTTCTTACACACCATGTGTTTGCTTGACTTAAGATAAGTTCATAAAAAGGTTGCAGCTCTTCTAAATAGAGTTCATCTGGTGGCATAGACATTATCATTTCCTGAGCTACACAAAGAAGAAGTTTTTGTTCTGTATTCGGAAAGAGAGTATTATGGTTTAAGTTTTCTGCATATTTTAGAGCATCAAAACGAACCTATAAAGCATTGTTTATTACTACATAATTGAACTTGATGCAAAAAGATTTCTCACCTGGTCTTCTAAAACTAAATTTTTGGGAACATCAATATCACGAACAGGAGGTCTTTGAATATTTTCTTTTTCAATAAGTGTAACTTCCAATGCAAGCTGAGCAATGTCCTTCGCTTGAAATTTAGTACGCCTGCCTAATCTTCCAATCAATTCATACTTCAGTCCTAAGATTTTACATGCATTTTCCACGTGGTTTTTAACTTTATTTACATTTCTATATACCATATACAACTGAGCAATCTCAATTTCTAATTTTGCTTTCATGTTTCCTTTTAAGTTAGCATTTTCAAGTTCTTTGTATAACTTATCGGTTTCATATAATAAAGATGGACTAAGATCTTCTAAAATTTGTTGGTGAATTAAAAATGTCCTCCAAGACCACCAGTTATTCAATAAAGTGTTAAAGTGACAATTTTTAAATATAACTTTGGCAGCTACCAGAAGAGCAGGAATTTTTGTGTTATTATTTATTTCTTCATTGTTTAGTGCAAGCATTTTTGAAAAATCTATATCTCGAAACATACTAGTTACAAAGAAATCTTCCATGAAACCAGGTAGCTTTGGGCCAGTAAAATTTGCTTGGACAAAATTTATCATGCAAGCAACACCAAAGGTAAAGTACTGCCTGCGATGATCTTCACTTAAGTCATCGAAGTAATTTTTCAAAGGACCATCTTCAAAATTCAAGTCTATAAGTTTAGACCAAAATTCGGCACAAATTATCAGTTCCTTGCAAATGGGTTTCTTAGGAAAATCGCACTCTTGTAATTCATCAATATCTTTGCAGTTTTCTAAATCGACTAGGTAATGTTCTAAAATATCTTCTTCCATTTCCATGTTTAACTTCATTTATAACGTGAATATGTTTAATTTAAATAAATTTCTTTTAAACTATGTGATGTTGCACACATTTTACATCATTTCTCTAAACATAACCACAACTGATATAACCGATATAACCATCTATGACCGCAATACCAACTACAGATAATACCAACCACAGACAATTACATCATAGATAAGAGATATTATAGTGGATGTGGTATATGGTGTTGTCTTATCTATGACTCCACTTGCATTCATGGACACGTTTGCGTCTATGCTACCACCAAATGTCTTATCTTTGGTGACAATTCACAGATTTTTTGAAATCAATTTTAATCTCTATGGTCATGAAATGGAACAAAATGAAATCTGTCATTCAAATTGTAACGAATGTGTTACCGGTTGCGAAGCGTAAAGGCAGCCGTCTGCGAGTACGTAATTATTTATGTATCAATATAAATAACTATAATAATTCACTAACTGGGGTTTTATTAAATGGCTTCTGCATTAGAACAATTTGTAAATACTGTACGAACTCTCTCATCGCAAGGTAATTGACAAAAAAATGAAGACGTCTGTATTGAGGTTATATTTTCCAGGCAATTATAGGGAGCTATGCGATTATTTATGTAAAGCTAGCGAAATATTAATAAAAAACAATCCCCATCTTGATAACGTACTCGAAACATTGGATATTCAACAACATTCATTAGGAGTTCTAGCCATATTATGTGCAAAGTACAATATACCTAATGCTACAAACATACAAGAAGCTAGATTTAATCAAACAAAGGATTTTATTAATAATTGTAATGGAGAACAAATAAGATTGGCACCAGATACATGTAAGCTAATTTTTTTTATTTAAATTAGACGTGATTAAGTCAATATAGACTACAAAACCCTTTTAACTTACAAACATTAAAACTTCTGTTAAATTAAGATATAACTTTTTAACTAGTAGAATTTTCAGTTGCAGAACTATGCCATTTAGTAACATCAAATCTAGTAGAACAAAAACAACCAATGAAAGGAATATTGTTACTGCGAAAAGCCATTTCCAAGTTACAGCTATTTGACTCGCAACTTACCTCAATTCATGCAGATCTTTGTCAGCTGTGTTTGCTTGCAAAATGTTTGAAACCTGCCTTGGAACTGCTGGATATTGATATCATTGGCATTTGTCAAGAAGTAATTAATTAAATGCTATTATTTTTTTTTTCACTGTTATTCTTTATTTTTTGTAATTTTAGATAAATACCCAAATTCAAGGCGGAGCGCAATTTGACGCCAAATATTTTCTTTTGTATTATCACTATGGAGGCATGATCTACTTGGCTGTGCGTAACTTAGAACGTGCTTTATATTTTTTTGAAGTAGCTATTACCACACCTGCTAGGGCAGTTTCACATATTATGTTAGAATCATATAAAAAGTACATATTAGTGTCTCTACTACTGCATGGTAAGGTAAGTCGTCTTAAATATGTTAGTTTTGGTAGTTGGATTTTATCTGTTTTACAGTAAATTTTAAAATATTTCAGATCCAAACAATACCTAAATATGCCTCCCAAGTGGTCTGTAGATTCATTAAACCTCTGTCACAGCCTTATCATGAGCTTGCAAATGCTTTTGCTTCCAACAGTACTTCAGAATTAAATTCTGTTGTAAATAAGCACTCAGAGGTAACAAAATTAAATGACACAGAGAATAAAGACCCCTTTTTAATTCTATTTTATTCCTTATAAAGATATTCACGAGAGACCATAATATGGGTTTAGTTAAACAGATTTCGTCAGTTTTATACAAGAAAAATATACAACGACTGACAAAAACCTTCCTAACTTTGAGTTTATCAGATGTGGCTAGTCGGGTTGGATTACCTGGTCCCGCTGACGCCGAAAAATATATCTTACATATGGTAATTCTACAAATTAATATTTGACACAACTTTGGAAATCAAATTTATTTTTCATATTTTAAAATGATTCTTTTTTACCATTTTAGATCGAAGACGAACAAATTTACGCGACAATTAATCAAAAAGATGGAATGGTAATATTTAGAGATGAACCAGAGAAATACAGTGGACCAGAGGTGCTACAAAGTCTTGAAACTCAATTACAGGCGTGTATGGAACTTGATAAACAAATACTACAAATGGATGAAGAAATTCAGGTGAACCCCCAATATGTGAAAAAAGCAGCCGGTCTACAGGAAGACGAACAGCCAACCAAAAGCACTTACGTCATGTAAGGAAGAATGTTTTGGATGATGTACATTGTATAAAAGTAACAACCCTAGAAATTCTTCTTCATTATGTTTAATTTGTGTTTGTAAGATTTCAAGTCATAAGTTTAATGAATTAATACATTTTTAAGGAATTTGATAAGTGCTTATTTTCTCCTTTAAATTAAACCATAAAGTACTATAGTTATGGACAGTTTGTTTTAAAAACCTGACAATAATTTAATTGACTGAAAATTCAATTTATTAATCATTTTCTTATACAATAACATTAACTATTCCAAATCGATATTGTAAACTGTTTACATTTCTTACTAAAACTTTAGCACTAGAGCAAACGAGACTCTGAAAAGCTCCTAAAGCAATGTAACCATTTGCACAATTTTTAGCACGAGTAAAACTAAATTGAGCTTTAGTTACAAAGCCAATTACTTCTCTAGAGGAAGAAAACCTAACGTTTTTTGTAGAATCAGGCAACCACAGTTTTTCAATTTCATTTCTATAACTCTCTAATTTTTCACTGTCAGAATTTCGTTTCTAAAAATAAGAAAAACTATTCAATTTGTACATTATTTTACTGATCCTAACGTACCACCTTCTTAAGTTTCTTTCTTTCTTTACTTCTCTTTTTTAAATCCATTTTGTGAGAACTTCTTAAATCTTTTCGTTTCTGTTCATTAAGATCTTCTTTTAAAGGCTCCATAAGAGTCATTTTCTTACAATTATCATTAGAATGAGGTAAGCAAATTACTGCAAATATTTTTGGTGCACCTTTGTCTAACATTTTGATTCTTACTGGTACCAAACAATTTAAATTAATATCAATACAATCGTTAAATCTTTTATGTTTCAGGGAATTCTAAAACGTAAATTATAATTAGCTTTGCATTAACTGAAAATATATTACATTACTTGTAAAACTTCTAACATTTTTTTACTCCTTATCACATAAAAATCATTTATTTCATTTGAAGACCAATTTTGCACAATATCTTTCCATTGGAAACCAAATGGATTTGTAATAGATAATTTACGGTAATTGGGTCTTTTATTAGGGGGTCGCGCAAAATACTTTCGCCTTTGCAAATCTGATAGCCTTTTTTCTTCCTCAGCACCGGCTTTGGTGTCTGGAGGTAAAAATTGTTGTCTTTCACATTCAAACAGCAAAGAATTAAATTCCCTTAGACCTCCTGATCTTGCGCCCCTCATTATTAACGCGACCCAAAACGGTTGACCCCAACCTGAAGGTACAATCAAGTCCCAACCACTGCCGAAACCTAAAACGTTTTGTGCTTATTACACATATTTCTTTATATTTTAAAATATACCATGATACTCATTAGTACATCCAGGTTGTTGGACCAATAATACAGGAATAGGTGCTCCACAATGATGCAAATCAGAGCCTGGTACCAACAAATCACTTCTTAAGTCATTAATAATCTTTGTCGGAAGCTTAGAATTAAAAACTTGATTTCTTATGTCTTTATTCCAAAGCCAAGACTTATTAACATTTTCAGGAATCTCATACTTAATATTCGAATTAGATTCACCAATTGGTAAAGCCTTTTCTCTCTTTTTAGGATAGCTGTACCTTGGATCAGTTGCAATTAAAGATAAGATAACATGTGGAGAGACTTGATCAGGTGATGTTGCACCTTCCAATGTTTTCCAATAGGTTTCTTGCTCATTTAAAATTTTTTTAGATTTGAAATTGTCTAATAATTGTTTAAACCATTTCGAATTTTCTATTAATGTATTTTTCAAATGCCTTGTAATTTCACTATTTGAAGAATTAGAAGTTTTAGCGACGCTTTCTTCGAAATCAGGGTTCTCCAAAAAATTTTCGTCCCACTCAATGTCTGTACTGATTGATAAATGAGCTAGTTTTAGAATTTTTTGTAAAATCGCCGTTGAAAGGGGCCCAGTTAATCGAAATCTACTTAGGTCAAATTTTAACTCTTCTAAAAAAATTTTGCTGTTTTCATTTTTATAAATTTTTGATTGATTATTTGTGCACAATGTGTTTAGTGAAAAGCATTCAATTAATGTATTTAAGGCATCATTATAAAAAGCAGCATGAATCCAAATCCAAATGGTACGTTTTTCTTCTGAATCAGAATCAGTAATTGGATTCCACATAAAATTTACGGTACCTATTGCTCTCTTGGGGTTGGAATTGTTAAAGAATAATGTAGTTTGACCTTCGCGAGTTCCTCTAATAAATGCCTTTGCTGCAAAAGTGACACCACTGCTACTATCACAAATATTTTTAAAATTTTCTAAAAGTATTTCCAACGGACCCGTTATAGACACACAGCTAATATAAGAAATATCTTGTAATAGACAATGGTGGGCAATTGCTCTATAGCAAGCCCTGAATACTTTATCACATGGCTGTTCTGGTAATCTGTAACCCCATCGATTTACCATGTGAAATCGTTTTGCATGCCAAATATGTGTTTCTAACCATGATATCTAAATAAAAAATTATGTATAAATTTACACTACACTTCTTAGAAAATAAAGGCAATTTAATAAAACTACCTTTCGTTGACGTCGCATATATTCATCCTGCAAATTCCTAGGCCTTCTCCGGTGTTTACGAGTTATTTTTTTAGGTGTTGCAGATAAACCTGATTTAGACATTTGATTTACATGCCTTGTTCTCATTTCTCTAGGAACCCTCTTAGGATTATGAGACATTATTCTACGTCTCATATGCTTTGGTAGAGTTTGAAAGGCTAATTTTGTTGATGATGATAACTTCAAAGCTTCTCTCATTGATTTTATTTCTTCTATTCTCGCTGCCGTAAATTTCATAATACTCAGCGTACGGGGTAGAAAGTTACTTCCCCCTTGAAGTTCATCAAAATTGTGTTTCGAATCCATTGTAATATTATGTGGATGTGGTAACCGAATACAATACAACTATAAATCTATTTTCTTGTAAGTTCACCAATTAAAAAGGTCTAACAATTTTCAATTCTAGCCCTGTCTAATACAAATAGTTTGTCGTGGGTATAGGCAAGAGTCGTAGGTTAATATATAGGTTAAGTGCTCAAAATTATGGAGAGGTTATGTTTCAATCATAGATACGTTTCAATTTTCTTCTTATTATCCTTGGTAGTATCTCTGTAGCAACATACGAATTTCAAACTAATAATAAACAAACGTAGGTTACATAAGCACGCACTATAAAATCAATATATGAAATTTAGTTTTACTACATAACCAGCATAAATATTGCAGAATCTATAATATTAATTAATCACGAAAGAATTTTATTTGAAAAAATGAAATAAATCGGTTCCAACTTAAATGATAAGATACAGCGGCAATCTGCAATGTATGTTTTATTATTGTAGATAGATTATTTTCTCATCTAATCAAATTAGTGTAACTTTGTATTAGCTTCCGTTGGTCAAAACTTTTAAAATTTAAATTGAAGTGTTATTTACTGTGTGTTCCACTGAAATAGTTTAAATAAATTGTTTAATATAAACTATTTACATTTCTTATTTAATGTTTCAGTCAAAAAACTAATTTAATTCTAATCAATAATCACTCAAGCATGAAGTCCATTTCTTATCACTGATGTATTTCGTAATTTTACTAGACGGGTGAAAATTTTAGTTATTATTTAATTGACTCTCATTATTTTAGTGTCTAAATTCGTTGTGAAAATTGGCTCACAATCAGTGCTAGAGGTTATGTTTACGATGTACTTGTAAAATTGCCAGGGTGTTATATTTAACGATTTCAATTCATTGCACCGATACTTCCTGCAATTGCATCCGATAATCAACTTAAGTGCAGTTCTCACCTGGTTACTGCCTTGAGTGCTCTCTACGCATTCTTATCAGTTTTAATTTACTTTATCGGATAGATAATTATGTCGAGTACGCGTTTACTATCACCATTAATTAATCGAAACTCTAATAATGGGTACAATAGTTTGCGCCGCTTGGGTCTGTGCTTCGGTCTGGAGAAACAGCGTATCGAGAATTTCCGTTTTTTATGCAGTTCAGCCAGTGCCATGACAGAGGCGTCCACGAAAGCCGAAGCCCTGAGCTTCGAGACACTAAACCCGAATATAAAAGTTATGGAATATGCGGTCCGAGGGCCCCTCGTTATTCGCGCTGGTGAAATAGAAAAAGAATTGGAAAAGGTAAAAAAAAAATCAAATGTCAACCCCTTTTTTAACTCTATTTGTAATTGTTACTACGTTCTTCCTCTTTTACAAAACAAATCGTTCTGATTCATCATTTTTGTTTTTTAAATGCCGCTTTTATTAACGTATGAATGAGTAGGTGGTTCATTCATAAAACTGTTTTTATGTTTGTTAAAAAATGAGACGTTTGTCATAATGATAACATACATATGTTTTTGACAGGCTTAGTATTTGTTATGAAATAAATATTTATATTTTTATAAGGCACAAAACAGTATATTAATCAATTAGTTTCTTGTGGGTCAAGAATATCATATCATATCATATCATATCATAATGTAGTAGGTCACAGGTTTAGTAAACATAAAGTGTATGGATCGATACTATCCTTTCTTTTTGTTTTTACATAAACATAACAGTCTTTAAATTATCAATTTTTGTGTAGGTAGATTATTATGTTATTGTAAAAACTTTATCAAATTTACTTACAATCCCTTATCGTATGTATGTGACATATGTTCATTATTATAAATGCTATAATAAAAAATTTCTAATTAATAATGTTCCTATTTGTGTCGATGCATTCGTTCTAATGTCTAATATAGAGTAATTTAATTGGGCAGACGATACTTCCGAGCCTTAAAAAACTAGCATTATTAGATGCGATGCTCGTTAGGAACTAGTAATTACCGCATGAGTCATGAAATTGATACGAAGTATGTTTTTACTACTCTTTTTTCCTCTATATCTGTTTGATTACATAATGTGCTTGGTCGATTTGCCTTTTCTTAATTATAATTTTTGTATTTGCGTAAAGTTTGAGAAGAATCCTAATTTAAAATTGTATTGTAAAAGGCACTGAAATCGAGGTATTTTTTCCATTTATGTCTCATTGGTAGTATTTATATACAGTGTGTCCCAAATGAGCACTACTTGTATGTAAAAGTAAATATGCTTTACGAATAGCTTAAAATTTAGTTTTAATACGTCACACGTAATTGGTTTTTCCTTGTATATTTGTTAACTAATTAATTCTTAACATTATTTATATTTCTTTGCATTTTTTATTTCTTACCATAGGTAAATGTGTCCTTTAGTATTGTTTACAAATTAATATGTGGTTTACTAAGAATGTTTAAGTTCTTGGTCAGAAATTTATTGAACGAACGAAATACATTAGTTGTAGCAAATATCTGTCAGATGGCGATACACTGTCTCTATTTGGATATTATATAAACTCGCTTTTTAGGGGCTTTTTCAGTTCGGTTAGTAATTTATCGATATTGGCTATTATGGTGCGCTGTTGAGATCTAAAGAGATCGAGATCGTAATCGACATGGTTTTACGCTGCCTATCAGATTCAGATATTTTACTTATACCCTTTAATTAAGACGTTTCTCCGAATCCTAACTTTCGTATTATTATTAATTGAGATAATGTTTTTTTTCATTTTGTTATCGTATATCGAGCGTTTTTTTTTTTGAGTAATACTTATTGTGGGTTACAGTTGTTGGAGAAAGTAACCAATCGTTGAAAATTTGAGGTCATATTATGCATGCATAAGTGAGAAATACGTAACAAACTGCGTTGAAAATATTGTCATGGACCAATTAATGTCGAAGGTCACTTTTATAAAAAGAATTATCTAATTGTAAATACATCTAGGTATTCACAATCGGCATAGAAAACTGTTCCGTATATTTGCTGTACGGTTAATGGGAGTTACACTATCAAAAAAAAACTAGATTTCAGAAAAAAAAAGTGATTGTTAGTGTCCTACCGAAACTGGTTTTTACGACCGAAACCAAAACCGAATTTCGGCAACGGTCTAAGTTTCGGCCGAAACCGAAACCGAAACTTCCTTATATAAGGATCATGTTTTGAGAGAAAAATAAAGAAAACGTTATTATAATCAGTCAGTTTTATTTTTTTATCTTTAAATCACACAGCTCTTAATTGCGCCTTAAAAATACTTAAAATAGGATGTTTATTTGAGTAAGTATAGTACACTTCGCTTGGGTCAGCTTGGGTGGACTTTAACGCGCCGAACATGACCGAGCAGAGCGCGAGAACTCCCGAACGCAGTTTCGGTTTCGGTGGTAGTTTCGGCAGGTTTGCTGCCTAAACCGAAACTCGTTTTTTGCCGAAACTCGACCGAAACCGAAACCGAACTTTCGGTCGGACACTAGTGATTGTAGAAAACACATCTTCAAAATTTTATTTATTGTTAGTGGAGGTGTTAAAACATTACCTATAAACAAAATAAACGTTAGACATTAAAAATGAGATGAAAAATAAAAAAGTTTCGCTATTTTTCTCAAGGAATAGAAAAGCACCTTCATTTTTTATGTGATTTTTAATATCCATAGTTTATTTTGTTTCATTGTTAGTTTTTAACAGTTTCACTAATCGTAAATAAAGTTTTGTAGATGTATCTCATATAATTAATTATTTCGGAGGTTATTGTGGAAAAAAAGTTACTTTTACACAAAAAATAGTAAATAACTACTTCTACGTACAGGATACAGTTTTAACGAAGCCTCTATTAAAAATTGGCACTGAAACGAGAGTACAGTACAAGCTCTTTATTCGCGGGGTATACGTTCCATAAATATGCCGCGAATACAGAAACTGTGGATATGGAATGGTAATTAGTATGGAATCATAGGGGATACGTTCTAAGGTTCCAAAATAAAACCAATATGTATCAAAATAAAATCAATGTATTGATAAATTTGCAATTAAAATTAATCGTTATAATCAGCTTTAGGCAAGAGTTTAAGAAATTTAGTGATTTTTTCTTGTTTTGAATTTTGAAATTAGTCCACTCGGTTTCGATTCAGTAGTACACGCGGCGTATAGTAAAAACATGCTTATCGGTTCTAGATATCATGAGTTTAATGTTTGGAACAGAGGTTTGATATTTTGTAGTATGATAGATAAAGCTTTGTTCTAAAGCCTGTCGAAGGTCATTTTTTAATTTCTTAATTTCTATTGAAAATACGTGTCCTACAAGAAGCATCAATTTGAGCACTTGTAAAAGCTATTAATGACCATATCATTGAAAACTAAAAACGTGCCCAGTTAGTGTAAATCTTTGTCTGTTACCATACAAAAAATCAGATATTTATCTCGCAGCGTTAAATCACAATGTTTAGAATAGAAACCCATATTTTCGGAAAAATTCACAGTAGACACGAGCGGTCTATTGCGGTCAATCCCCTTAATAAATGACACCGAATCCTTTTCTGTTTACCGATTGCATCCGCGAATAATGAAATTTTTAGCCGCGAATACAGGAACTTTTACTGTATGTCTCTATCTACAGATACCTGGTGTATCTATTGATACTAACTAATACTATAAATAGTTCAATAAAATTAGGTTTTAATGTTCAAAAAAATACTAACCAATTTTTTTCTTTTTTAATCGATTTATTTTAGCTGATGATCAAATAAGATCGAAATCGTTATCTGCGCCTAAAGATAATTTGAACGGGATCCAGAATTCAATTGCCCCACAGGACCGCAAAAGCAAATTACACTATTCCGAATCAACAGTATTTTCAATTACATACTTACTACCCTTACTACCTCATAAATTAAAAATTTTTCAATACCAATTAATAGTGGTTGTTATATTTTATTTACGATTGATATTGTATTTTAAATTATTAATGATATTACAACACATTTATGATTTGATTACGGTTTTATTACTGTCTTATTAGTTGTGTCATAAAAAGTACACAATGCACTTTACAACCTACTCAACAAACACCGTAATCTTAATAAGAATACAATTTAGCATTTGGTTTGTTGCAATAATATTAAAACTAACATTTTTTCTATGGTGTTTAATATGTTTGTTTGGCATATGTTGTTAAATGCTATCATAAATAGCAATTTATTACTGTACTAATCGCAATTAAATGAACTTTGGATTTTGGAGTAATAATTACTTATGTTTAAATAATAATTATTACTTAACGATTTTACATATTGTTTAAAGAAAATAATAATAAAATAAAATAAAAAACTGAGAAAATGTAAGTTATTACTCTAAGGTTGCACTTTTCAGTTTCTTTCACCGAAATTTTATTTTTTTTTTGTTACATGACCGAAATATACAAGGTGGTGAACGCGTTGAAAGTATCTCCTGCTTCATTAAAATCTGTCCTAAACTAACCGAACTTTTAAACTTTTAATTTTTTAAACAAAGTATAACTTTATTATTCATATTTATATGAAAAGATCCCTGAAGGCATTTCTACTAGTTTTCCTATATGCCATGTTGTATTTTTCAAAAAATGATGTCACCCTTTGAATGAGTGCATATACGTAGAATATCCGTATGTTAATTTTTTGTGTTTCTGCATATTTTTTTGTTAAAACTAACTTTTGTCGCCCAGGGAATCACTGTTATACTATGGAACTTTAATTTATTGTCGAAGAACTCTTAACAGACTCTCCCCCGTTATATTTTCAACTAATATTTAGTTAGGTACATTTTTAAACGATAAAATAATTGGATTAATGCCTCTGAAAGAAAGTATAGGTAAAGGTTCATAATTTAACCCTATATAATAGTACTAGCGACCCGCCCCAGCTTCGCACGGGTGCAATGCTAATACTAAATATGTATATTTTTGTTTTGTTTAGATTATTATCGAGAAGGGGAAATCTTCAAAAGATACCCCCTGAACATACTAAATATACTACAGAATGTCTTTATATACAACATTCACAGTTTTTTTGTCATTAGACAATACAAACCGGCCTCCCGGCCGGTACCGCCGCAACCGCTATGTCCCTGCATTTTAAATCTGTAATATCTTCGAAAATATTCATTTAAATTACATGCTGTAAAGGGCCATATTGATCTATATTAAATGCACAATGTATTTAAGGTACTTAATTGGATAAGAATTAATGCTGTATTGCCTACAATCGCTTCGTAAATAAGTCATTATTTCTCATAAAAAGTAAAGGATAAAAATGGTTATTGTGGGTTATCCCTAAGAGATAGACATATACCATCCCGGACTTTTTTGTAGACCCTTTTAAGATGTACAATATTGTAGTACATTATTTTGATCTATCTCGTAGGGTTCAGCCAGCGTTTGCAATGTAAGCGCAAAAAATGTGTTTATTTACATCACATTAGAAACCTCTAAAATTATCAGTGTTTCTCTACTATATTATGCAAGTATTATACATATAAACCTTCCTCTTGAATCACTCTATCTATTAAAAAAAAGCGGGAAGCGACTTTGTTTTATACTATATAGTGATAACGTAAATTTATAAATAAAACGTTTTGTTTAACTTAATCCCAACATTCATAAATCTTGTCTTTTATTACATTTCTGTTGTAATTTAAAAATGTCAGTAGGCATGTGTAACTAATTTCAACGTTACAATCAGATAATTAAACTTTTTTTGTACCTTTTTCATTCACTTTACCATACCATGCAGTTAAGCTAATCATAAGAATGTTGAGGTAAACGTGTAGAACACAAGGGCACTATAGGAACCCGTTTTATTTTTGACTCGTGTTGTATGTGTGCCAGCCAAAAATTTGCCCTTGAATGTTTAAAAAAGTTGGAATTTGCAAATATATTGTGTGTGACACGCTCGTATAATTGTTTTAATTAGACCGGAAATGATCATAAAGTAGTTTAGTCAGCGAAATGTTGAGAAGAAAGAATTGAGTGTTATTGAAGTGCATAATAACTTATTTGCCCTTTTACTCAAGTTTTCTAGCTTTTTGTATGTTTAAGGCAAATATAGTTGGGACGTTCAGCATTGGTATAGACCGCAGTAAAACTGTCGCATTTACTTTTTTCTTTCAACTTACTAATTAGGCTAGAGCGATGCGTGACAGAACGCCTACTTTTACTTACGACAGATGTTGTAAGGAACATCGTAAACATAGAAAAGAGATGTCAGGTAGGAATTGCAGCGGACACTAATAAAGAAAAAGGAATAATATTACACCGATCGATGTCTAACAGAAAGAGATGCAGACAAGCAGAATTGTTGCCAGTATCGGACTTTAAGGATGTTTGGGAGGTACAATCAGAGACAAGAGTACTTAAAATTATAAATTCGTGATTAATTAGGTTTTGCAGCATATCATGAGGTAAATAAATACTATCTATACTAAAAAAAGTAGGTATATGGTTTGAGAGAAAATTTGGAATTTGACCAAAAACTTTGAATAAAATAAAAAATAACGAATAATACGGAAAACATTTAACTGACTTTTGGCAGTGAATATGCCTTGATTTCAACTTTGAAACAAAAAAATATTTAGTTTCAATCTCTATTAATAATGAGCGTAAAACTTTTTAATATGTTTAAATAATAATTAAAACTTTAAAATTGCATTTATTTCAGACAATTATAAATATTATCATTATATTATCAAGTAAAAACGAGATTTTCAGATAATTTTTCATTTTTTCCTCGATAACCATTTAGTGAATTTGAATAACCTTACGCTAAAGTGATTCTCCAGAGTTCAAGTTACTTATTATAAAAGTTTGAAATTTCTGGTAGCTTTTTTTCTGTTAATAAAAATAAATTTAATCTGTTCGGTTAACGAATCTCCATAAAATGACGTGTAAAATTACAATTTTTTAAAATTTCAATAACTTTTTAACGGTTTAGTGAATCGATTTGTAATTTTTACAGCAGTTTTAGAATTGAATGAGGAACGTTCTTCTAAATTTTTATTTGTCTCGTAGCATTTGGACATACCTCCCAAACATCCTTAAAGAAAGTTCAACATTCAGGAATTTAAGAAAGCAAAGGCGCTTCTTTAAAGATATAACTCCAACTAGGCAGTTATAAAGCCGACCCTGATCTTTTGCGTAACTAAGGAACCTCTAATCTCTAACCGCTGCACCGCTTAATATTATTCGGTTATCTCTTTTCACTTTGTACTATTCATGAAGCATTTCCTAACTTAACAAGGGCGTGTTCAAGACGTAGCAAATAACTACACTCCCATTATCACAGATAATTTATTGCGGATTTTACTAATTTCAATCGTCCCAACTATATGTATGTATGTATAAATGAAATAAATAAAACTTACATTGTCAATGTTGTGGTCTTTTTCTTCGTGGAGTAATCTGCAATTATTGAAAAATAATTAAAATTTAAGTACAATAAAAATCAAAGAACTAAAAATCTTAATTACC
The DNA here is from genome assembly GCF_000699045.2 of Agrilus planipennis. Classification (NCBI taxonomy): domain Eukaryota; kingdom Metazoa; phylum Arthropoda; class Insecta; order Coleoptera; family Buprestidae; genus Agrilus; species Agrilus planipennis. Next base: position 963,147 of record NW_020438946.1, read on the forward strand.
TATACACTTAAACAGGGACGTAGTAAGCTTTTATTTTAACACTAGCCAAAGGTGAATTACTATTAAGTTTTCGCGTTCCACATAACCCATGATGCTTTCAGTTTCGTAAAAATGACCATGTAAAATGACAAGAAGGAAGTCAAGTAATTATAATATAATGTCACATAACTCAGCTCTCAGAGGCTCATACCAAATATGTATTTCCTCCCCAGCACACGCTATATTCACCACCCTTCGGCCAGGAAATGAAATTTGTTTTTTTACGTAATTAATTTAGAAACTATATGTTCATCGAGAGAAAAATCGCAAAGTTCTTGACTTGGGCCAAGAATGTGGAACCTACCCTGTATAATACAAAAACTGTTACGTAATTTTCTTGCATTAAATTTGGATGAAATTTCATTACCAGAGTTTGGTTCCGTACTGTATTTGTGTTTCTGATTAATAAGAATCGAGGAAATTTGTGTAAAATGCTAATTTCGGCTGGATTATTTTGCTGATGCCAATTTTGGAACTATGCCAGATTATTTTACTACATACGCAAGCATATCTAGACGTACTCTCTATTATTGTGACTTGTGGATATTAAAAACTCAAGGTTCCTTCTAATTTTATCGTTCGCCTTCCATATTCATCGGAAAATTGTATCCTTATACAAATTTTATTATACAGGGTGTTCCCGACATTACGGTTGACTTTAGAAAACAAACCGTAAAGAAAGACATTTACAATGTGATAAATTAATTTCCCATTTTTATTTCAAAAATAATCATTCAAACATTCGAAGCCAATGCTTTTCGAATTATTTTTTTTTTCGAACTTGTTAAATGATTTTCCCATTCACAATTACGTTATTAAAACTAGGACTGGCGAAACACTTGTGGAGTTCGGTTAAGAGTTAGACTTTTTGGAGTGAACACAATTTTCAATTTTTGGGATTGTACTTAATCGATTCAAAATTAAAGGACACAAGTAATAGCAATGAACAATAGAACTAAATGATTTATTTAATGTCAGAATAAAAAATATTTTATTTATTTTTTGGTAACGCAAAAACTGTAGCTGATTTGGTTTTTAAAGATAAAAAATTCATCCGTCAATCAGATTATCAGCTTTATCAGACTAAATACCTAAATAATAACAGGTTTTACCAGCGGTCTTGTTCGCGTTGATTTGTTCAATGCATGTCAAAGATGACTACATATAACTAATTTTTTATATCCCTCGGACACAAGTATTTTTTTCTGGATAAAAGGTGCCCTATGTCCTTTCATTTCTTGATGATCGGTTGAGTAGTTAAGTCATGAAAAGGCGAAAAACAAACAAGCAGATTCACATATAACAAGACGTTTATTAAAAAAGAGTGCGGGACGATCGGTAAAAAAATACATGTATTATCAAATAAAGGTACAAGGATATTTTGAGTAAAATAATTACTCGCCTGCCATTCCGGATTCGATTTCCAGTATATTCAATGGCTTTTTTTATTTATAAATTCATTTAAAGCTGAACTTTACTTACTTTGTAATTTTGAAATTCGCTATTCTATTTTACAAGTTTATTATTGAATATGAATTGAAAAAATGCTTACGTATTCCGNGTCTTGTTTTATAGTGCCTTATCACCTCATGTAAGCTTGCTATTTATTTAAGAAACACCATGTATAATTCGCTTTAATAAACCAAATTGACTGTGACGTATGATCTGCTCAATAATAAAAAAAGCGCCTTAATTGGTTAGTTATAAAATATATTTTGTTAATATTTTTAATGATCTATTCTATTCTATTAACAACGTATCCATCTGAAATAACTAAGAAGCTTAAGTAATGAAATGTAAAATTTCCTATACACTTTTTGACCATTGTGTACATGTATATATAGTACCATGAAAAAACAATGAACACGTCCTGCTGCAGCACGTCAAAAAAAAGACTACTTTTAATACTAACCGCTAAATAAAGTAAACTGTGGAAAATAACGATTTGTTTTTCCGACAGAATTTCACAATTAAAAATTTCCAGTTAATTCTAGAAATAGCTTCAGGTCGTTCAAGCAAAATATTCCGGTTCGTAATTTAAACAAATATAGCTGTCAGATTGCCATATGGTCATTTTATGACCATCATAAACATTGATGCATTTCCCAAGTCTATTAAAAATGATCTAAAAATATTCTCCATATCACCTAAATATAATTCCTTTATGAGAATAAGAAATTTAGTTTCTTTATTCGAAGTTCCAAAACTGTGATTTAAATACTTTGCACGCCGAACATATGCATATGCAAATACCTATAACATATTTTTGTTCAGCATGCTGAACTTTACAAAATACTAAAATTTCGGAGAACCCGGAAGTGTGCAAGTTAATCGGTATCATTATTTAAAATTTTTATGAGTAAAATAAAAGAATAAGTTCTTTTTAAATTGAAAACCATTCACTTGTTTCTACGTGAATTTTCCAAACACAAATAATGTTTTTATGTATCCGATGGTTCATGTTTTAAAAAGATCAATTTAGATGGGTCTGACCAGTATAGAATAAAATGAAATTTCGATCGATGTGGGTAATGTTGATTTCTAACAATAATTTTTTTTGCGTCTGTTTGAACACAAATACCTAAAGGAGATTTCGACATAATAAGTTCTAAAAATCAGATATTATAGGTATACATATAACTAATTTTTTATATCCCTCGGACACAAGTATTTTTTTCTGGATAAAAGGTGCCCTATGTCCTTTTCTGTAGCCCTGACAATGTGTGCAAAAGATTTGATGATGATCGGTTTAGTAGTTAAGCCGTGAAATGGTAATAAACAAACAATCTCAAATTGGCATTTAGAATATTATATTTAGGATAGCACTGCTTCATTTTTCTCATAGGATAGTCTTTATATCAAATTAGTAAATAATGTTTTTATTGCTACAGGGTGTAAAGAAGCCTTTCAAAGAAGTAATAAGAGCGAATATAGGCGACTGTCATGCTATGGGACAGAAGCCCATTACATTTATAAGACAAATGCTTGCTCTAGTGGCTTATCCCGAATTATTACACGATTCCCGATTTCCCGAAGATGTGAAACAGCGTGTGCGAACTGTTTTAGAAGGATGCAAAGGTGGCTCTGTCGGTTCTTACACGGATTCGCCTGGAATTGAAGTAATCAGGAGGCACGTCGCCGAATATATCCAAAGGAGAGATGGACATCCCAGTAACTGGGAAGATATTGTCTTAGGATCGGGTACGTATGCATTTCCGTTCTTATACGTATAAAATAAATCACATTGTATAGGCCCTTGTAAAGTTTGGAAAAGACATCCGACAGATCTGGTTTATATAATTAATAATAATAATTAATGGTATACAGGGGTGTTTATGAAATAAGTAGCAAGTTTGCATGAGGTGATAGGGCACTATAAAACAAGAAAATTAAGTGGACGTTTTGTGGTCTGAAAGTTCACCGTTTTCGAGAAAAACGTACTTGAAGGGATCAGTCCGGGCCTGGTAGGGCGCAAAGAAATACGACGTTGCAACCTGGAGTAGTTAGTTCTTCATCTTTTAATGTTGCAGTTTTGTATTACGTACGCATGCATACAGTCGAAATCATTAGAAGAATGCCAGTGTCTGAGTGTCATAAATAAGTATAGAATAGTATTATAGCATTATGCGTGAGTTTCTAGAGGAATATTATCCTAGACACTGGACTGGACATATCATAGACGGCACGCAGTCTTGAGCTAAATCCGTTTGACTTTTTTTGTAGGGTTGTATGAAACAGCGGGCGTATATTAAATGCTAGTGATTTGCACGACCGTGTATGACCGCTGCAAATGAAGTACGCTAAATACCATACGTTTTTACGCAGTGTGTGCACGTATATGTNCCACTAAACATTTACTTAATTGTCTTGTTTTATAGTGCCTTATCACCTCATGTAAGCTTGCTATTTATTTAAGAAACACCATGTATAATTCGCTTTAATAAATCAGATTGACTGTGACGTAAGATTCAGTTGGGTAATCTGCTCAATAATAAAAAAGCGCCTCAATTGGTTAGTTTATGAAATAAGTAGCAAGTTTGAAGGGTGTCAACTGAATTCAATAGGGAATCGCAAAAAGAATTGTAAGAAAATTAGACGAAGTTACAATCCGAAGCCGGTCCTGAGCGTGAATTGGTAACGATAGAGAAATTGCGATAACAATTAACCAACTACATCGACGAAAAATGTAAACAGTGACGGTTGCGGAACGACTAATAAATAATTATCAACAGTTACTACACATAATAATCTTTGTTTAGACGCTCATTGCGATAACAATTAATTAAATAACTACTTTGTTCATCGCCGATAGTACGCAGTACGATTTAAATTGTCGTATTTTCTCGAGTGATACCTGAGCCGGACTAGCCCTCGACTACACTTTTAAACACGTTTTTATCGAAAACGGTAGACTTTCGAACCACTAAACATTTACTTAATTGTCTTGTTTTATAGTGCCTTATCACCTCATGTAAGCTTGCTATTTATTTAAGAAACACCATGTATAATTCGCTTTAATAAATCAGATTGACTGTGACGTAAGATTCAGTTGGGTAATCTGCTCAATAATAAAAAAGCGCCTCAATTGGTTAGTTTATGAAATAAGTAGCAAGTTTGAAGGGTGTCAACTGAATTCAATAGGGAATCGCAAAAAGAATTGTAAGAAAATTAGACGAAGTTACAATCCGAAGCCGGTCCTGAGCGTGAATTGGTAACGATAGAGAAATTGCGATAACAATTAACCAACTACATCGACGAAAAATGTAAACAGTGACGGTTGCGGAACGACTAATAAATAATTATCAACAGTTACTACACATAATAATCTTTGTTTAGACGCTCATTGCGATAACAATTAATTAAATAACTACTTTGTTCATCGCCGATAGTACGCAGTACGATTTAAATTGTCGTATTTTCTCGAGTGATACCTGAGCCGGACTAGCCCTCGACTACACTTTTAAACACGTTTTTATCGAAAACGGTAGACTTTCGAACCACTAAACATTTACTTAATTGTCTTGTTTTATAGTGCCTTATCACCTCATGTAAGCTTGCTATTTATTTAAGAAACACCATGTATAATTCGCTTTAATAAATCAGATTGACTGTGACGTAAGATTCAGTTGGGTAATCTGCTCAATAATAAAAAAGCGCCTCAATTGGTTAGTTTATGAAATAAGTAGCAAGTTTGAAGGGTGTCAACTGAATTCAATAGGGAATCGCAAAAAGAATTGTAAGAAAATTAGACGAAGTTACAATCCGAAGCCGGTCCTGAGCGTGAATTGGTAACGATAGAGAAATTGCGATAACAATTAACCAACTACATCGACGAAAAATGTAAACAGTGACGGTTGCGGAACGACTAATAAATAATTATCAACAGTTACTACACATAATAATCTTTGTTTAGACGCTCATTGCGATAACAATTAATTAAATAACTACGTTGTTCATCGCCGATAGTGTGTCGTACGATTTAAATTGTCGTATTTTCTCGAGTGATACCTGAGCCGGACTAGCCCTCGACTACACTTTTAAACACGTTTTTATCGAAAACGGTAGACTTTCGAACCACTAAACATTTACTTAATTGTCTTGTTTTATAGTGCCTTATCACCTCATGTAAGCTTGCTATTTATTTAAGAAACACCATGTATAATTCGCTTTAATAAATCAGATTGACTGTGACGTAAGATTCAGTTGGGTAATCTGCTCAATAATAAAAAAGCGCCTCAATTGGTTAGTTTATGAAATAAGTAGCAAGTTTGAAGGGTGTCAACTGAATTCAATAGGGAATCGCAAAAAGAATTGTAAGAAAATTAGACGAAGTTACAATCCGAAGCCGGTCCTGAGCGTGAATTGGTAACGATAGAGAAATTGCGATAACAATTAACCAACTACATCGACGAAAAATGTAAACAGTGACCTATTAAGTTTTCGCGTTCCACATAACCCATGATGCTTTCAGTTTCGTAAAAATGACCATGTAAAATGACAAGAAGGAAGTCAAGTAATTATAATATAATGTCACATAACTCAGCTCTCAGAGGCTCATACCAAATATGTATTTCCTCCCCAGCACACGCTATATTCACCACCCTTCGGCCAGGAAATGAAATTTGTTTTTTTACGTAATTAATTTAGAAACTATATGTTCATCGAGAGAAAAATCGCAAAGTTCTTGACTTGGGCCAAGAATGTGGAACCTACCCTGTATAATACAAAAACTGTTACGTAATTTTCTTGCATTAAATTTGGATGAAATTTCATTACCAGAGTTTGGTTCCGTACTGTATTTGTGTTTCTGATTAATAAGAATCGAGGAAATTTGTGTAAAATGCTAATTTCGGCTGGATTATTTTGCTGATGCCAATTTTGGAACTATGCCAGATTATTTTACTACATACGCAAGCATATCTAGACGTACTCTCTATTATTGTGACTTGTGGATATTAAAAACTCAAGGTTCCTTCTAATTTTATCGTTCGCCTTCCATATTCATCGGAAAATTGTATCCTTATACAAATTTTATTATACAGGGTGTTCCCGACATTACGGTTGACTTTAGAAAACAAACCGTAAAGAAAGACATTTACAATGTGATAAATTAATTTCCCATTTTTATTTCAAAAATAATCATTCAAACATTCGAAGCCAATGCTTTTCGAATTATTTTTTTTTTCGAACTTGTTAAATGATTTTCCCATTCACAATTACGTTATTAAAACTAGGACTGGCGAAACACTTGTGGAGTTCGGTTAAGAGTTAGACTTTTTGGAGTGAACACAATTTTCAATTTTTGGGATTGTACTTAATCGATTCAAAATTAAAGGACACAAGTAATAGCAATGAACAATAGAACTAAATGATTTATTTAATGTCAGAATAAAAAATATTTTATTTATTTTTTGGTAACGCAAAAACTGTAGCTGATTTGGTTTTTAAAGATAAAAAATTCATCCGTCAATCAGATTATCAGCTTTATCAGACTAAATACCTAAATAATAACAGGTTTTACCAGCGGTCTTGTTCGCGTTGATTTGTTCAATGCATGTCAAAGATGACTACATATAACTAATTTTTTATATCCCTCGGACACAAGTATTTTTTTCTGGATAAAAGGTGCCCTATGTCCTTTCATTTCTTGATGATCGGTTGAGTAGTTAAGTCATGAAAAGGCGAAAAACAAACAAGCAGATTCACATATAACAAGACGTTTATTAAAAAAGAGTGCGGGACGATCGGTAAAAAAATACATGTATTATCAAATAAAGGTACAAGGATATTTTGAGTAAAATAATTACTCGCCTGCCATTCCGGATTCGATTTCCAGTATATTCAATGGCTTTTTTTATTTATAAATTCATTTAAAGCTGAACTTTACTTACTTTGTAATTTTGAAATTCGCTATTCTATTTTACAAGTTTATTATTGAATATGAATTGAAAAAATGCTTACGTATTCCGTATAACATTATTTTGTCACTACACGCAATGCCTTCAAAGGATAAAAGAGTAAATAAGGTTTCTCATTTAATAGTAGTTAATTATAAAAGGACAATTTTATTCACATTTTATATGAACAAATAAATTGGTTTTATTAAAACGTTGTCGTTCAAACAGTTTCGAGAAAAAGAAGGAAAAGCCCTGATGTATGCAAATTTTTGCAAGAAAAGCAAAGTAAACAACGAGTAGAAAGTTTTCAGGTAGAAAGATAAACAAAAAGTGAAATTTTACTGCTCTCGGAAAACAAGCAAGAATCAGCAAGAAAGAAATGAGGAAAGTTAAATAAATTGAGATTAGGTGGATGAATCGCCCGCATAGCTACGCTGAAACGTTCTATTTTTGTTCAATATGGAATTCCCTTCGCTAATACGAACTTTCAATTCCAATAACATTTTAAAGCCTAAAAACAAACATTTCTGAAATTTCCTTATTTTAATTAACTTAAGTTATTTTTCATCTATGCTTTCTTCTTCTGTTTCTTCTTGAATTCATTGTGAGAAAACAGAATTTCGAATCGTATTTTATCCATTAACAGTTACATTCTTGGCTGAATGTTTTAAGGTACATAGATATGTATTGATTGAATTGTAATTTTCCTTCAAAAATACCTACCTACCGTTGTATAAAATATTTTCGTAATGGTATTTGTAAGTAAAAGGTCAGAGAAAGACACTTTTTCTCAATTTCGTCGCTGCCATGGATTTATAGCAATTATGCAATATTGAAGTTGTAAATTTTAATTAAAGTGTGAACCTTGAACCTTTAATTTAATTATAAATGAAGAAGAACTTTTTCTGGATCTCTTTTTAATATTCTAAACATGTTTTTCATTAAAGGTCGTCAGTAGGTAATACACTTTAATACTTTAAACTGAAAAAGTGTGCCTTCAGGTTTGTCCGACTAAATTTGTTATTAATAATATACGTAGTTAATTTTATGTTATAAGACAGAAAGTAATTTCTATTTTGTTACAGAAGTAAAACGCTTTCATTTTAGCACGTTTCAATTTTCTCGCATGGTAGTCGTTCTAAAGTCTCGCTTACACGACGCGGGGTGTAACTCGCCGGGGGCGGAGAACATCCGTGACAGCGTGAGACACGTTTAAAATATTGTCGGTAATGTGTCAAAGAAACGCGTCATATCTTATACAATCTACTCTAATAACTTTATTTTGGATTCACGCCACGTATTCAACTTAAATTTCCAATCAANTGCGGAACGACTAATAAATAATTATCAACAGTTACTACACATAATAATCTTTGTTTAGACGCTCATTGCGATAACAATTAATTAAATAACTACTTTGTTCATCGCCGATAGTACGCAGTACGATTTAAATTGTCGTATTTTCTCGAGTGATACCTGAGCCGGACTAGCCCTCGACTACACTTTTAAACACGTTTTTATCGAAAACGGTAGACTTTCGAACCACTAAACATTTACTTAATTGTCTTGTTTTATAGTGCCTTATCACCTCATGTAAGCTTGCTATTTATTTAAGAAACACCATGTATAATTCGCTTTAATAAATCAGATTGACTGTGACGTAAGATTCAGTTGGGTAATCTGCTCAATAATAAAAAAGCGCCTCAATTGGTTAGTTTATGAAATAAGTAGCAAGTTTGAAGGGTGTCAACTGAATTCAATAGGGAATCGCAAAAAGAATTGTAAGAAAATTAGACGAAGTTACAATCCGAAGCCGGTCCTGAGCGTGAATTGGTAACGATAGAGAAATTGCGATAACAATTAACCAACTACATCGACGAAAAATGTAAACAGTGACGGTTGCGGAACGACTAATAAATAATTATCAACAGTTACTACACATAATAATCTTTGTTTAGACGCTCATTGCGATAACAATTAATTAAATAACTACTTTGTTCATCGCCGATAGTACGCAGTACGATTTAAATTGTCGTATTTTCTCGAGTGATACCTGAGCCGGACTAGCCCTCGACTACACTTTTAAACACGTTTTTATCGAAAACGGTAGACTTTCGAACCACTAAACATTTACTTAATTGTCTTGTTTTATAGTGCCTTATCACCTCATGTAAGCTTGCTATTTATTTAAGAAACACCATGTATAATTCGCTTTAATAAACCAAATTGACTGTGACGTATGATCTGCTCAATAATAAAAAAAGCGCCTTAATTGGTTAGTTATAAAATATATTTTGTTAATATTTTTAATGATCTATTCTATTCTATTAACAACGTATCCATCTGAAATAACTAAGAAGCTTAAGTAATGAAATGTAAAATTTCCTATACACTTTTTGACCATTGTGTACATGTATATATAGTACCATGAAAAAACAATGAACACGTCCTGCTGCAGCACGTCAAAAAAAAGACTACTTTTAATACTAACCGCTAAATAAAGTAAACTGTGGAAAATAACGATTTGTTTTTCCGACAGAATTTCACAATTAAAAATTTCCAGTTAATTCTAGAAATAGCTTCAGGTCGTTCAAGCAAAATATTCCGGTTCGTAATTTAAACAAATATAGCTGTCAGATTGCCATATGGTCATTTTATGACCATCATAAACATTGATGCATTTCCCAAGTCTATTAAAAATGATCTAAAAATATTCTCCATATCACCTAAATATAATTCCTTTATGAGAATAAGAAATTTAGTTTCTTTATTCGAAGTTCCAAAACTGTGATTTAAATACTTTGCACGCCGAACATATGCATATGCAAATACCTATAACATATTTTTGTTCAGCATGCTGAACTTTACAAAATACTAAAATTTCGGAGAACCCGGAAGTGTGCAAGTTAATCGGTATCATTATTTAAAATTTTTATGAGTAAAATAAAAGAATAAGTTCTTTTTAAATTGAAAACCATTCACTTGTTTCTACGTGAATTTTCCAAACACAAATAATGTTTTTATGTATCCGATGGTTCATGTTTTAAAAAGATCAATTTAGATGGGTCTGACCAGTATAGAATAAAATGAAATTTCGATCGATGTGGGTAATGTTGATTTCTAACAATAATTTTTTTTGCGTCTGTTTGAACACAAATACCTAAAGGAGATTTCGACATAATAAGTTCTAAAAATCAGATATTATAGGTATATCTTAGTATTTTTTAGCAAAATGAACTTGGAAGGGGAGATGAAAATTAACTATTAAATATACAAATTTTGTATGAGATTATATATATAAATAATGTTNAAGTGCGAAAATTATGCATACAATTTTAAAAAAATTTCGTAACAAAGTAACAGGGTAATTATTTTTTTAAAAAAATTTGTCGTGAAGTTATGTTATATGTTGTTTACTGTAAGAATTATCATAGTTGGTTTCGAATTACGTGTTAAGTAAGAGTAGATATACAGGTAGAATTTACCTATAAACTGGTTTATGTAACGTGGCTTAGAAATGCCTTATTTAATAAAAATAACTTCAAGGCAATTTCCTAGTCGTACACATAAAAATCACGATGCAGTGCTAATTTTGCGAAAATATTCATTACTTTCATTTTAAGTTCTCTTAATAGGTATATTTTTTATTTTATATATTTTACTTTTGAGAAATGTTTTTGTTTTCGTAACTACATTTACTTATCAAAAAGTTTTTTATATGAAAATTAATTAGCGACATTACTGGCAGTATTAATACAATAACGAATAGATAATTAAGTGTCTTATAGATAAATGAATTACTTCAATGTTACATTTAGATAAATAATGTGTTGTATTATTTGAAGTTAAATTATATAAAGTAAATATTAATGCTATATATAAAGCTTACGATTAATTATTTATTGATCAAACAGGTACAAAAAATAGGTACTTATCTCTTCGGTTGACCTAAATATGATAAAATTTTCAGAAATGCTATAGCGACGGTTCAAAATTTACGTAGTTGGTATTGCTGGGTAGGTAGCTGAAAGTTTCCGTTAGGTAACGATTTTAGAATTTGTTTAATATTGATTATTGGAAATTAATCAATATTAAACAAATTCTAAAATCGTATGCAAGGGAAGAAAAAGTAGGGAAAGAGCGAATATAAAGATAGGAGTCGAAAAATTAGAAGAAGTGGCTGATTTTAGATACCTAGGAAGTCAGATAAGTCAGGACGGAAGGAGTAGTAGGGATATAAAGCAGAGGATAGCACAGGGTCGTGTCGCCTTTAATAAAAAGAAGTCACTTCTATTATGCTCGCGAACGGTTAATTTAGAAATTCGGAAAAGATTGTTAATGGTGTACGTTTGGAGCAGGGCGTGGTACGGGTGCGAAACATGGACAGTGAGCGCGGCGGAAAAGAAAAGGTTAGAAGCTTTCGAATTGTAGTGTTATAGGCGAATGATGAGGATAACGTGGGTAGAAAAGGCTAGAAATGAAGAGGTATTAGAAAGAATAGGAGAACGAAGGACTCTATGGAAGTCAATAAAAAATAGGCGAGATAGGTTAGTAGGACACCTTCTCAAGCATGAAGGTCTAGTCAGAGACATATTAGAGACAGAAACAGGAGTCAGGTGGGGTAGAGGTAGACCTAGGTTAGATTACTGTTCGCAGATAGTTAAGGATGTGGGATGTTCTAGTTTTAGGTAAACGCGAAGTTTAGCTCAGGATAGGAAAGAGTGGAGGTACGTGTCCAACCAGTCTTAGGACTGACGACCTTATGATGATTGGAAATTAAAAAATCCTAAAATTGAGAGAATTAAGTATGGCACATTGTGTGTCGAAATACGTTATAGATTTTTTAAACGTTTTTATGAGGAATTTTTGGTATTAGTGTTTTATTTACTTAAGTGCATTGAACTTCATTTGATTTTCTTCTATTTTTTGCGAATACGATTTTATTCTGATACTTATTTTATCCAGCAGGTAAGTTCTTATTGTGCGGAAGGTAAAATTATGTTTTAATTGTAGGAGCCAGTGACGCAATAAAAAATGTTATAAAACTGCTAATATGTCATATCGACTGCAAAGAACCCGGTGTTATGATACCGATACCCCAGTATCCCCTCTATTCGGCGACACTGGCCGAATTTGGGATTCGTCAAATTGGTTACTATTTAGACGAATCGAAAAATTGGGGCTTGGATATTAATGAACTTCAAGTATGAAGTCTAATATTTTCTTTCAATTAGTATTTACAATTTCGATAATGCTAGAAAGTTCTTCAAAATATTATATAATTTGGCAGTAATCTTAATACTTGAGTAATTTTGAAAAATAATTAAATTTAAAGACACTATAAAAAGAATATCGTTAGTGATACAGGGTGTAACATAAATAAGTGCCGAGCTTGCGGGCGGTGGTAGAGTACGAAATTTCACTGTTCAATTCCGGCCCCGGTAAAGAAATATAGTCCGTAACGGTGCAAATGTGACATGATATGATGACTTCAGTTTTAAAGAAGACAACCCCCGAAATAGTACACGCGAAATAGCAGGGAACGTTGTCTCCTATCATGTGATAGTGTGTCAAATTTTGAAGGAACAGTTGATGCATCCTTAGCATTTGCAGCGAGCGCTTGAAACCGATTTTCGGCCGCTACTGGATTTGTATCGGTGATTTTACCAATCAATATTTACGTAATTTACATTTTTTCTTTATTACGTTTTCGTACATTTACATAGTGCTTCCTGTAATGTACATATTTAATTTATTTATCTACAATTAGTCTGAACATTTTATGTTGCACTAAATTGTTTATGTTTATCTTACATGTTCAATTATCAGTAATGATTACATTCTCCATCCATGTACTAACGGTTTTTACCGTACTACGGTATTCGGTAGACACTTATGTTACTAAGTCACGCACAGGACCGGCTTTATTTAGATTATAAATGATAGTGATTTTCTTAAAATTTACACCTTCCAAAGGTCGCAACTTAATTCTGTTACACCCTGTATGTGGGAGATTCGTACCTGCGAGGGAATATGAGCTTTATACAATTGCATTAACTTTTAACATTTTAGAGAGCAGTAGACGATGCGAGAAAGAAGTGTCACCCACGAGCCATTGTAGTTATTAATCCTGGCAATCCTACAGGACAAGTCCTTACCAGACAAAACATTGAAGATATCATTAAATTTGCGTACAATGAACAGTTGTTTATGTTAGCTGACGAAGTCTATCAGCACAATGTATACGCAAAAGGGTCTGCATTCTTTTCATTTAAAAAGGTAGTTCAACGAAGTTTAATATGCGTTAAGACAAGAACAATAATTGAAATTATACCATAGGTAATGATGGAAATGGGTGAGCCGTATAATAAAATGGAACTAGCTAGTTTCATGTCTTCTTCAAAAGGATATATGGGAGAGTGCGGTTTGAGAGGAGGGTATGTCGAGGTCGTGAATATGAACCCTATGGTAAAAGCGATGTATTTAAAAGCAATAAGTGCAATGTTGTGCCCTACCGTCCTAGGTCAAATTGTCATGGATGCTGTTGTAAATCCACCTCGAGAAGACGAACCCAGTTACGAACTGTATATGAAAGAAAAAAGTGCTGTATTGGACTCTCTAAAGGTAAAGGAATCTTTAATATCGTATTAGCAAGGGCGGCCTTTGGGGGTGGCGAGCAGGGCAACCGCCCGGGGCCTCGCTCTTGCAGGGACCTCGCGCACTCGCGCAACAATATTAGATAGTACCTATTTGAATTTCATAATAGTCTTAAAAAAATCCGCAAATTTGCCAGTTTTGTGTTTATTACTTTTTTTTAATTTCCAATTTTAAAACTCTAAACTTACTTACGAATAACTTTGCATTTCTCTTCAAGTATTATCAGTAAAACTAATTCGACAAGGACAAGGGCCTCGCAAACATTTACCCGCCCGGAGCATCCTGATGGCTAAGGCCGCCCCTGCGTATTAGTCCAAATTTGAATGGACAAGTACCACTTAATGCACCTTAATAGCACCTTGTTGCAAAGATGCTAATCAGAGAATCATGTAAAAACAGCCAACATTTTCTACCTAAAATTATCATGCCTTAAGCTGGGTGGGCAGATTGTTACCTAATTAAGTCAACGTCTAAATCAGTGTTATTGCTTTTCTTTATTGAAAAAAAATTTCAATCAAACGACAATTAGACGTATTAATAGTCAGTTAATTTCAAAGCGTCGCACTATACTATTATTTCCATTAAAAACATACTTATTAGCACATTAAATGTATATGTTACCGGAAATGTATGAAATCTAGGAATTGTATACAATTCCTAGGAAATGTATACAATTCCGAGGATTTTTAGAAAATCTATAAATATTGTTTCAAAGATTTTATAATACACACGTGTCTTGGGAAATGTGGATATTTCCTAGGAATTGTATGAAATTCCGATATTATACTAGGAAATGTTTAAAAATAATGCTTTTTGTGAATGAAATGAATAAAACACGTTAGTAAACTGTGTTTACGCGGTTCTAGTGCATGCATTGGTGACGTTATTGCTTGGTTAGGTTAGGGTTGGAGATGTATATGTATTAGTGACGTTATTGTGTGGTTATTAGGTAGATTTATGACAAACTGGAGTTTCTTTAATGCCCCCGCCGGAAGCAAGCTGATATGTTGGAATAATCTCTTCGAAAAGTATGCTTCATTATGATCTCCGCGCCCAACATATACATACGAAAATGATCAGCATTATCACCTCTAAAACACTAAAAATTCAAGGTCATCGTGTTGGCTGAAACAAAACTAACCTCGTCACATTATTTTGGAGAAACTCCAGTCTGTCCATAAATCTCCCTAACTAAACAATGACGTCACCAATGGAGAAGGTACAAACATCTCCAAACAGCCTACCGTGTTATTGCCTATTAAGTATTTCCTATTGCTATTTAGGAAATATATGATTTCCTAGGAAAAGTGTTTGATATAATTTATTTCACACATTTCCGGACGATTTTAGGAAATATATACATTTCCTAGGAATTGTATACAATGACGGATTTCACACATTTCCGGTAACATATAAGTATAATGATATTATTTTGATTTCATAAGTATTATTGTCCATTTTTGCAGCTAAGGGCGGAAATGGTTGTCAAAACGTTTAACACTTTCGAAGGATATTCTTGTAATCCTGTTCAAGGAGCGATGTACGCGTTTCCTCAAGTTAAATTGCCGCCCGGAGCAATCAGAGCTGCGGCAAAAGCCGATCAGTCACCTGATGTATTCTATGCGTTCGAACTGTTGGAAAACACGGGGATATGCATAGTACCAGGATCTGGATTCGGTCAAAGAGAAGGTACATTCCATTTTAGGACGACGATTTTGCCCCAACCGGAAAAACTTAAAGAAATGTTAGAAAAATTCCAGGCATTCCACCAGAAGTTTATTAATAAATATAAAAATTGATAGCAAATTTAATACATAAGTATTGACTTATTTGAATTATTACACTCCTACATCTGTGATTCAAATCGGTAGTAAGCTGTTATGTATATTTTTTGTATTAACAATAATTTTAATAGTAAATTTTATGTAAATAGCAATACTTTTAGACACCAAATTTTAATTATATTATCAAAACTTTTATTTTCTTTTTATGTACCGATGTACCTGTATGCAATGTTTTGAAGTAAACATTCGAAAAATATTTTAGTTGTTTCGTTTAATGTGGCACTTAATTTCAAAAAAATAAAGAATTACACTGAGAAAATGCGAATGAAGTGACGACTGCATCTTCTATTCATATAAGTACATACCTTCGACTACAAATTTAGTGGAATAGTATTGTTATGTAAAGCATGAAAGTGATAATCAATAGATTGTTTTCCGGCGGCTCTTGAGTATGCCCGCAGGCAGCGACCGATCGATGGTCGACAATCGTTGTACCAAAGATGCGGAAGATAATAAATACTCTGAGTGACACATATTTGCCCGCTTAACAATAGGAGTTCCGAAATTCTCGAGAAGAATTATAAAAAGGTTTTGGATGACAGTCAGAGTTAGTGTGGATATCGACAGCTGATCAATAATATAAATGAACATGCGAATTGCCGAATGGGAACCGATTTGTTTACTACCTTGTCACCAAAGAAGAATCGTCTGGGAAACTCACCTACCATTCGTTTTGGAATTTTCTGATGGAATTAAGGGACTAGGAGCTAACCGTTAATACTCTTAAGCTTAGTCATGCCAAAGATGTGGATTGGATGGGTTGAATTGAAAGGTGATACGAAGCATGTCGGATGTTCGTTCCCATGTAGAGATTTTTCTTATTCGAAGACCGTGGATTGCTGCTTCCATTTAACGACTGCATGTCGAAAGGATTAGAGCTGCAGGTACCAACATGATCCTTCGAACATTGCCCCCTCCTTAAGAATGATCGGCCCCGGATGAGGGCAATGTTACATACAAGCATATACGTTATAATCAATACATTTTTTGTCGACAGCTCTTAAGTATGCCTGCAGGCAGCGACCGACCGATAGTTATACTAAAGACGCAGAGGACAATGAATCATACTCTGAGTGATACATATTTGCTTGCTTAACAAAAGGAGTTCCGAAATTCTCGAGAAGAATGAAGTGTTTTAGAAAATTCGAGAATAATATAAATAGGCCTTTGGTGCGGACTTAGTTTGGATATGAACAGTTGATCAGTAATAAATAAACAAAGTGATATAAATACAGTGACGAGTACATAAGCATTGTAAATACTGCATGCTATAAATAAGAAGTAGTTTAAGTGTTCAATCACTTCGTTCCTGTTGCCTTTCCCTACTGTAACATAGGCATATTTTTCAAAAAAGAATGTTGGCAGCAAAATTTGCGATACGTATTACGGAACCAATTTTAGAGACTTTACATCCTTCCAAATGTTGTTTCGATTGACAGATTTATGGATAGACAGAAAATTAAAATTCTAACAAATATGTCAATCATAAATATGTCAAAGGTTAGTATTACATTTTACATCTACTCTCATTTATGTAATTAATAACAATGTTAGACAGTTTTAATTTAATTAATAAAACTGTACGCTATCTTTTTTCTCTAAATGATGAAGGCGGTGATGGTATGTCAGTTGTATGGTTGCAGCAGGAAGAATGAAAAATTGTTTAAAAAGTACCCGCCCCTTTAGTACTTTTTCTTTATTTTTATTAGCGAAGAAAACATTAACTGTAGATAATATGAATCAGAATGTTAGAATCATGGATTATGCCATAAGAGGTACCATTAGCGAACGCGCAGATGAAATTGAAAAGGAACTATTAAAAGTAAGAAGAAACTTTTAGAATGTATGTGACTTAAAAGCCAGGGACTTACAGAAGGCAGGGGTTATGGATATGGCATGAAATAAGTCCCTATTTTTTAAGATCTACAGTGTAGTTTAAGTTAATAGAATTTTTAGCTGTACTACTCGACAAAACTTTCTTGTTTTTATCGCAAAAGTCACTCAGCTGTTTATTGCAAACATCATAGTTTCATATTTTTCTGCCACCTTGTACAACGTTTTATGAATTACTACAAACAGCGTAGTGAACGCCACCTGTAGACTAATGCTACTACATGAAGTTTATCATAATTCATTAAAAATGTCCTTTGACAGGGTGAAAAGAAGCCTTTCAATAAAATCATTCGGGTGAATCTGGGAGATTGCCACGCAGTGGGTCAAATCCCTATAACATTCTTAAGACAATTGCTAGCGACCTGTACATACACTGAGTTACTTAAAAGTTCCAGTATTCCTTCGGATGTTAAGGAAAGAGCAAAAATTATATTGCAGAGTTGCACAGGAGGTTCGGTCGGTTCTTATTCGACTTCTTCAGGAATCGACGTTATAAGACAGCATGTAGCAAAATACATTGAAAAAAGGGACGGACATCGGGCTTATACAGATAATATTATTTTATGTGCAGGTGATATTAACTTATCTCATTAATCCTTACCTAATTTATGCAAGTTATTCGTATCGCAAGGATCATGCTTTACGACCACAACGCGTTGTGGCAGTGAAGATATGCCATGAAGCGTATGGAACCATATTGGAATACGACGCAGATATGGATCTTACAGTCCCTTTCTGCTTCTAAAATAGAAAACAGCTGCATGACGTATTTGTCATTATTAAACACAGTATAACGAAATTGTGCCAATAAAGTAAAAGGACATTTATTATTTATTGGGACAAGCTGAACGTCGTAATATGGTTACATCAGTTGGTGCTCAGAATACGTCATGACTTTTCTTTATTGCCACAACGCGTTGTGGTCCTATAGCATGATAGTCACAACACGAATTTCGCTATGTGGCCTATCTCTGGAAAATACGACAAATGGCGCTGTAAACGCCATCTGTAGTACAGTGCTACATTTTAGGATTACGTATGTTTCAGCAAGGATATCTACTTGCTGAAACGAATCCCGGCGTAGCTCACCTCAACGTGAGGTAGGCACGTTACCATAATCGAATAAAATAATTCGAAGTGGTCCGCATTCTGTCGAAACTGCCAGACGCGGATCGCGATTTCGATCTTTTTGGATCTCATCAGCGCGTCGCAGGCAGCCCGACAGAACACAGACCAACTGTTACCTGCTGAAGCATACGTAATCCTAAAATGTAGCACTGTGCTACAGATGGCGTTTACAGCGTCATTTGTCGTATTTTCTAAAACGCGCTGTTAAGGCAGCAGGTAAAAGTTGGTCTGTGTTCTGTCGGAGCTGCCTGCGACGCGCTGATGAGATCCAAAAAGATCGAAAGCGCGATCCACGTCTGGCAATTATTTTAATTGGCCTATCTCTGATTACCACAACGCGTCGTGAGCGTTTTCAGAAGAGCTATTATAACACCCACCAATTTCGCGATGTGGATGTATTAGAGTGACCGTAACGCGTTGTGAGATGTTTTTTCGATCAATTAATGTAATATCTATAAATTTACCAGGAGGACTATGGAAATTCATTAAATTTTGATTAATAAAAATTAGTTATTGTAGGTTTTGTCTTTTTTTTTTTTGAAAACCTAGTCTACTGCAACTACACACGTAAAATAACAGTTCTTGGTATATTATTGTTGCATTTAGTATTTCAAATGCATTTTCCAGAAAAAAAACTGGGAATATCGTTTATTTTTTTTATTTTCAATTTCAACTGCATCGTAATATCATTCCTTACGTTTTCTCTATCGATGAAGAGAAATGTTATCTTTACCGCCATTGTTTTTTGAGGTGTTGCTGAGGGTTTTAAAACCATCTTAAAACTATTCAAAGCCGGAGTTGATTGTAAAAACCCAGGTGTCATGATTCCCGTTCCTCAATTTCCCTTGTATACGGCTACTTTGACGGAATATGGTATATCCCGAATCCCCTATTTCTTAAAGGAATCTAATTTTTGGAGCCTCGACATGGATCATTTAAAAGCACGTGACACTTTTCAAAATATTCAGTTTTTTTATTTCAATTAATACATACGAGGTCTGATCAAAAAGTATCGCGAATTTTGAATTTTCGCGGCTTACGTATACTCGATTTTCGATTTTTTTGTAGCGTTATGCTTGGTAAGTACTCATGTCTCTCACTTATACCTACAAGTTGAATGCTCAGTTAATTTTTGACAGCTGCTTTGCTTGCACGTGCTTTCGCTCGTCTTCGATTCTTGCCAATTCCAAAAAAAACAAAATTAAGTGCGCGGACGTATTCCGAATGTCGACTGTGGCATATGGTGAAGCTACCTTGGACCAAAGGCAACGTTTCTCGGTGGTACAAAATGCTAAGGAGCTGTTGGACTCTGTCTGCGACAACCCAAATTGGCTCCAGAGGGTCATAACTAGTGAGGAATCATGGGTTTATAGTTATGACCTGGAAACCAAAGCTCAATCATCCCAATGCAAGCTACCGCACGAGCCAAGACCGAAAAAGGCGCGCCAAATTAGGTCGAATGTGAAGATTTGGCTTATAATTTTCTTCAATTACAGGGGCGTGGTGCATCATGAGTTCTTGTCAGAGGGTAGAACGGTCAATAAGGAATATTACCTACCAGTTAAGCGCAATTTGCGCGAAGAAATTCGCCAGAAACGCTCGGATTTGTGGAAGAACAAAATTTGGCTTTTGCACCATGATAACGAACCTACTCACACATCGTTGCTTGTGCGCGAATTTTTGGCCAAATACAACACACTAATAATGCCGCAGCCACTGTCCCTAGATAAAAATTTTCAGTCTCTCTCCAGTCTCTCAGAGTCTCTCTCCAGTCTCTCAGAGTCTTTCAGCGTCTCTGAGAGCGTCTCTCACAGTCTTTCACAGTCTTTCAGTTACTGCCTAGGTGTTTTTACGGATCTCACACATGAGAGACTCGAACGATAAAATTGTTAATTCAGAGATTCGAGTCTCTCACAGAGAGACCGAATGAATAAAACTGAAAAACTGAGAGACTCGAGTCTCTCGTAAAAAGATTGGGATCTCTGAAATATGTTGAACTTAGAAAATTTTAACCATGTCTATCGAGACACAACTTATTGAGAGATTCGAGTATCTCGTTCAGAGATTCGAGTCTCTCGTTCACAGGCTGGATACGAAATGAGGATCTTTCTATGAGCGACTCGAGTCTCTCGTTCAGAGACACTAAACAGTTTTTTTGACAGTCTCTCTCAGCGACAGCAGAGAGATTCGATGAGGGACGGAGACTCGAGTCTCGCTTTCAGAGACTCTGAGAGACAGAACATTTTTATCTCGGGGTATTCCCTAGATATGGCCCCCTGAGACTTTTACTTTTTCTCGAAACCGAAGAGGCCCATGGAAGAACGACGCTACGTTACGACTGAGGAGATAAAAACGACATCGAAGCAGGAGCTGAACAACATCACAAAAAATTATTTTTGAGATACTTCGAAGATTAGAAAAGACGTTGGCACAAGTGTATAATATCAAGTGGGGATTACTTTGAAGGGAACAAAATAGATATTCATAAATAAATAAATAATGTTTGAAAAAACACAAATTCGCGATACTTTTTGAACAGACCTCGCACGTACAATCGAAAGTTGTGGTCTTAAATATCAGCTGTACCGCTAACAATTTATTTTCAGGATCAAATAAAAATTGCAAGAAGTTACTGTTTCCCTAGAGCCATTGTTGTTATCAATCCGGGAAATCCTACTGGACAACTTCTTACAAGAGAAAACATTGAAGATTTAATAAGATTCGCATACAAAGAACGTCTATTCATTTTTGCTGATGAACTGTATCAGGATAACGTGTATGACTCCAAATTCTTTTCATTCAAAAAGGTAATTCTTCAAGGTAGATCACAACTGAATGATTTTTGACTGATCACTCCAATGAAAATTTGTCCTTCGAGACTGCCCATCTGTAATGCTTGCAGTAGTGAATAGAGGGGGTGCACGTGGTGATATTTAAATGGGGCGTTTTTCGATTCTTTGGGTCGTTTTTTTCACCAGGGGGGGGGTCAAAGTTGACAAATATTGAACGAAAATTTATCTAAATATTAAAGCGTTATTTACAATTTATCCCACTATTCCGTTGCTTCGTAAGCGAAAATAATAAAAATTACAATTTGGACTCGAGTTTGTAAAAATAAAATCCCAGCAGAAATAAATTTACTAGGTATTTTAGTTGATACTAGCGACCCCCGCCCCAGCTTCGCACGGGTGCAATGCTGATACTAAATATATTTTTGTTTTGTTTAGATTATTATCGAGGAGGGAAAATCTTCAAAAGATACCCCCTGAACATACTAAATATACTACAGAATGTCTTTATATACAACATTCACAGTTTTTTTCTCATTAGATAATACAAACCAGCCTCCTGGCTGGTACCGCCGCAACCGCTATGTCCCTGTATTTTAAATCTGTAATATCTTCGAAAATATTCATTTAAATTACATGCTGTAAAGGGCCATATTAATCTATATAAAATGCACATTGTATTTAAGGTACTTAATTGGATAAGAATTAATGCTGTATTGCCTACAATCGCTTCGAAAATAAGTCATTATTTCTCATAAAAAGTAAAGGATAAAAATGGTTATTGTGGGTTATCCCTAAGAGAAAGACATATACCATCCCGGACTTTTTTGTAGACCCTTTTAAGATGTACGATATTGTAGTACATTATTTTGATCTATCTCGTAGGGTTCAGCCAGCGTTTGCAATGTAAGCGCAAAAAATGTGTTTATTTACATCAGATTAGAAACCTCTAAAGTTATCAGTGTTTCCCTACTATATTATGCATGTATTATACATATAAACCTTCCTCTTGAATCACTCTATCTTTTAAAAAAACCGCATCACAATCCGTTGCGTAGTTTTAAAGATTTAAGCATACATAGGGACAGACAGCGGGAAAGCGACTTTGTTTTATACTATGTAGTGATTACAAATTATGTAAATTGTAATAACAATTAAGAAACATGAAATAATTTTTAAAGGAATTACAAATTACCTAATAAATTCTACAATTTCTACGGCAAATTTCAATCGAAAATTGTAATTTTTGCGTTGTCATAAAAATTTAGTTTTTTCCGTGCAATAAGATAATAACAGAGTATGGCGGACTTACGTCGTCATTATATCGAAAGTTTAGTTATTGAGTTGTGACCTAAAAAAAATGAGTTATCTCTTCTTTCTAGGTGATGATAGAGTTGGGAGAGCCCTATAACAAGATGGAATGTGCAAGTTTTATGTCTGCCTCGAAAGGGTACACTGGAGAATGTGGATTACGAGGGGCTTATATAGAGGTATTCAATATGGACACCGAAGTAAAAGAAATATACAAAAAGCTTCTTAATACGTCTCTGTGCTCCCCCACTCTGGGACAGGTGGCAATCGACGCCATTGTAAATCCCCCACAAAAAGGAGAACCTAGTTATGATTTATTTATACAAGAAAAAACAAAAGTTTTGGGTGACCTTAAAGTAATAACAATTTAATTTTTTTTAAATATCTTTTTGCAATAATTTTGATAATTACTTAGTAGGTATCTACCAATATTTTTTTTTCATTTTTCAAGAATACTGAACGGTAATTTTACAGATAAAAGCTAAAATGGTCGTAGATGCGTTCAACAGTTACGACGGATTCAAATGCAACCCTCTTCAGGGTGCTTTATACGCATTTCCTAAAATCACTTTACCTCCTGGTGCCCTCAAAAAGGCAGAAAAAAAGAAAATACTACCCGACGTATACTACTGCAAAAAACTATTGGAAAAGACAGGAATTGTCACTGTTCCTGGGTCTGGATTTGGACAAGAAGAGGGGACCTACCATTTTAGAACAACCATCTTACCACCTGTCGAAGTTCTTCAGGAAATGCTCAAGTTGTTTCAATCGTTTCATAAACAGTTTTTTGAACGATATTCAAAATACGACATTTAATTTTAAGAGATAACAAAAAGATAGTGTATAAAATACTACTACTATCAAACTAATTGTAAATGAAGGACCAAATTGAATAATTATCCTAAAAAAGTAAGTTAAGAGTTGGGTAGATGTATTTTAGGAAATTGAAAAAAAACTTTTACTTTAACTCAATTACACAAAAAATGCTGACAGCTTAAATCGACGTAAATTTTATTTAAATTAAAATTATATTCCAAAGTTAAGTATTGATAACTTATATACATAAATAAATTGTATTTAGCTATTTTTGTACTATCAAAAATAAATAACTATTTTACTCTATTTAGTAAGTAAATTGTTATTTATACTTCGTTTAGTTTCTCTAGCAATGTGACCTTTAGTTTGACCGGCGCAAAGTAGAAAAGAACAGCACTAGGCCAGAAAAGGAAGGAGACAACTCTCGGCCAAACTCTTAACCGGTGAGGAGCGTATAATCCGTACAGTACTGCACGGAAAAATTGACCATTTTATCCACTACAATTGCATTGCTCAAATGTGCTGTTATTGGTACCATTTACTACTGAAAATATCAACGAGATGTTTATTTATATTTGAAGACATATTAAAGGCTTTAACGCTTGTTTTCGACTCGCACTACTATTCATGATCGAACAAAACTTTTGGCAGGTACTGTATGAAAAAGTATGTTTAATGAACAAGAGTCGAGAGTATAATGAGCTTTTTTCTCCCTACCTACGATTTTGTCAGCGCGCATCCAGAACATTGGAAGGGGCACATCGCTAGAGAAAGTAAATTTTGTTTTTAAAATGTGCTATTTTATTAAAGTATCAGGTCTTTAAAAATTTACAATACGTACCTGAACTTATCATTCATTGGATAATTTCAAATTGAGTAGCACAAAACCATCCATCATACTGAATTTATATTGATTATTCGATAAACCCTTTTATTTGATACCCATATAAGGGGATTGTAAAAAAAATAGAAACAGCCATATTGCGATGCGGACATATTGCGATGACACCATATTGCGGTAAACTACATATTGAATTTATTACGATATTAGACGGTTTACTCTACATTACGTTGTAGCTTTCTAGGAACTAGTTGAAATGTTGTTTGTAGGACAGCAGAGATGAGACTGTAAAGTTACTGAAAAATTACATTATTATCTGCAGGCATTATTTATGCACGAGTGATTATATAGGTAAAATAAATATATGCACAGACTGGCGTAGTGGGCTTATATCATCTTATATGTCATTTATCATTTCATGATGAATAAAATAATAGCCACTATTCAAATTTTAGTTTTGCTACAGTCATGTCTTTAGTAGTTACAAACGTGTGTAATGGCTGTCACTAAAAGAAATATAATCTCTTGTTGTGTAGCTCCTCCTACTGGTCCATATAGGTAATAAATTACCAATTATAATTATTACAAGTACTTATACAACTACATTGAAATTAAATAAATTAAAATAAAAAGTAAAATAGTGCTCTTTTTAGCATCAACTAATAATCCAGCAAATCTATTTAGATATATAACAGTGACAGTTCGCAATAAGGGGCAAAGAATAATGTATGACCACTTTTAATTGTCTAGACATATACATAAATAGAGTTAGGGCATCTGTTTGTAATATCAACATAACTGTCTTTTTATGTTCGTACGATTATTTAAATGCTATTAAGATACAAACAATCCTTAAAGTGTTTTTTATCTGTACGGGCTAATCTTCAAAATATCTGAACCGATTACGATACCAGCCCCTGCTAGGGGTGATGTAGGCTATTTTCAATTGTTTATTGGTTATAACAAGTGTATTTATTATTATAAAAAATTAGTTTCATGCAAACGAATTTGCGAGTCAAAACTAGTTAAAGAAAAAGAAAAATCGTTCAGTTAATCCCAACTAATAGTATAAATACGGATGTGGGTTTGTTTGTTACGATTTCACGCCCTAACTACTCAATCGATCATCATGAAATTTTGTACACACATTGTTAGGAGTACAGAAAAGGTTATAGGGTACCTTTTATCCAGAAAAAAGATACTGTTTCCGAGCGAAGCCGTGGGTAAAATCTAAACTGAAACGTGTTTTCACGACATTGGGTTTTGGCGTAACCGAAGGAAATGATTCATAATTTCAGTCCCCTATTAACTAATTTTGAAATTTGGAATAGTCAAATTTCGCTGTATATAGTTTGTCTTTGATTTGTTTTTTTTTTTTAAAGAGGTGACCCCGAATGTCTAACATCTGTCACTGACCCTAAAGTTGTTATAAGCGAACGTGGCCACATTTGTATAGCTAGAAAATGCCTAGTCAACATTCTTGTTCTTACCTTGTAAGAACAAGATATGTATTTAAAAAAAATCAAATTAAATTCAAATAGAAGTAGAAGAATAGGCTGTTATCAACTGTTGAAAATCTTTATGCTTTTTTAAAGTCACGCAGTCTTGGCCGATAACGTGGTGTATGTCTCTGGAACTTTTGGTATTGACCGTAGAACGGGGGAATTTGTCTGTGGTGGAACAGGGGAAGAATTTCGACAGGCTTTAAGAAACATGAGAACGGTTTTAAAAGAAGCCGGATCCGATTTTGACAAAGTGGTCAAAGTAAACATTATATTGCGGAACATGAAGGACCTGTGTATTATTAATAATATATATAAGGAATGTGAGTATGACAATACATACCATACGTAACACAATTGGGGTGGTTTAGATCAGTGTTTCTCAAAAGGTCCTTTAAAAATATAAGACACATAACATATAACGCGAGCAGAGAAGTTAATTCTTTTTGTTAAAGGCGACTCAACCCTTTAGATTTCTTTCTACTGCTTCTTCCATCCTGAGTTATCTCACTTTCTAGATACTGAAAATCTGCATTTTTTTCTAATTTTTCGTCTCCCATCTTTATTTTCGCTTATTCCCTACTTTTTCTTCTCTTACATACCACTATATCTATTTTACTTTACTTGACGGTACTATTTTGTAAATACCGCTTTCATTTTATTATTTTATGTAAGATTACCTCTAACTCCTCCTTGCTAGATGTTGTTACTAATGATATAATACATGAAGTAAAAGACTAAACAATGAGCACTATTAATGAAGAAACCTTATTAGTGAATCGATTCGTAGTATTGCTATTGGTTTAAAATGATAATCCCATTAGTCTTTAATTTTTGATTAACCTTAAAACTATTTTATTCGCTGGTTTGGTTGTGATATTGCCCATGCTGGGAATAAAAAATAAAAGAGCTGGGGTAGGGTGAATTGTTAAAATTCCTATTTGGATTTACCTATTAACGATGGGTTATCCTAGATAGTTATCTTTCTTTATTTTGTATACAATTTTTTTTCAATATACAACTGATTAAATCCACTTTTACTGTACGGAAGTTTATTTTAATGTAAAATTAACATTGTTTACAGTGATTGTATAATCCTACAATTTCCAAATTTACACAAGTAGACCAGGAATATTATTTTTTTAGATTTTTACGAATTGCCATACCCTGCAAGAACTATCCATCAAGGTAAATTACCAATGTCTGCAGCAGTCGAAATTGAAGCTGTAGCCTTATCTGGACCAGTTGATTTGGGTGAATAATTACTTTTTTAATTCAATTGAACTAACAGGGTGTTACGTACCTACTAGACTTTTTAAAAAAAATACTTGGTACAGGGTGACTCATACACAAGAGGGAGGTAGAGTAACTCAAAAATTAAATAATTGTAAGACAATCCCACAAATGAGTCATATGTTTCAGTAAAATGGAAATATAATCTTTATTGGTAAACTCCCATGCAAAAGATCATTGCGGTTTTATAATAATACTGAATTGCAACAAGGGGGCGTTTTTAAGTTCGCGGAATGGGGGGTAACAAGTGGAAATAAAAGTACGAATTTATTTTTTTTTTAAATATATTCATCTGCTACCCTTACACATTTTTCCAATCGTTCAATTAACTTACGTACACCTTTGAAAAAAAATGTTTTGTCTTTGTCTGAAGAATACGCCGAAACTGTATCTTTCACTTTTTCGTCGCTTGAAAATTTCTTCCCACGAAGACTTCTTTTCAAGTTTGGGAATAGCTAATTATCGCTGGAAGCTAGATGAGGACTGTAGGGTGGGTGAGCTAAAATTTCGAAGCCCACCTTCTGCACGACAGCCATTGCAACACGGACTTCTGAATAGGCGCGTTGTCGTGCAGAAGGAGGACACCTTTGGTTCATTTTCTTCTTCTTTTAACTTTGACTGCTTCCTTTAACTGCTCTAGAATTGAAGCATAACATTCTCCGGTTATGGAGAAACCTTTATCTTTATAATCGATTAACAGGATCCCTTCTGAATCCCAAGAGACTGTCGCCATGATTTTCCCAGCCAACTGTGACACCTTAAACTTCTTGGGTGGTGGTGTGCCTTTTTTGTGCCACTGCATAGACTCCTGTTTAGGCTCAGCTTCATAATGATGAACCCAAGTTTCGTCCCCAGTGACATTTCGAGTCAATACTCCATCTTTATCTTCACTACAGAGGTCCAAAAACGCACGAGAACACTCCACACGCTGTGGTTTTTGAGATGGAGTGAGCATTCTCGGCACCCATCCCACGCTGACTTTAGTTACGTCAAGATGCTAGTGAAGAATTTTAAAAATGGTTGTATCTGAACTCCTACCATTTCTGGGAGCTTTTTAAGCTTTTTATGTCGTGCATCTTCCAGTATTAATTTTTCGACTTTTTGAATGATTTCCGGAGTGGTCACCTCGATCGGCCGGCCTGGCCGTGAGTCATCTTCAAGTGTTTACAGAGAGCAGTGTTGCCACTTCGAGAGATTTATCCCGATTCGAGGGATTTTTGACGTTCTCGAGGGATGAAGGGATTTTTCCTTATTTTCGCGGGATTTTTTTCTAATTTGCCATTTTCTCGTTGGTTTTGTTTGATTTTGTTGACCTGATATTATATTATGAAGGCGCTCATTTTTCTAATTGTAAACGTAAAATTTTGTCAGCTATAATTGTATAATGCTGTTGGTTGATATGGTAGTAGGTTGGCAACAGTGACAGAGAGTATACCACTTGTAAACCATAGTTTTACCTGGGCAAGAGTCTTCCTAAACAGATGACATCTCGTCCTGTATGGTTTGAACTGATTTTCCTTGCTTGGCAAGGAACTTTATACGCGGTACTCGATTTTCTCTCGATTGACTTGTTTTGTCGACGATACTTCAAAGATAGACCAATAATGAAGTCCTTGATTCGTAATGACTTCAGTAAGTACCACCACTAATGACCTACCTACCTATTCCGCAAACTTAAAAACGCACCCTCGTATTT
Organism: Agrilus planipennis; assembly: GCF_000699045.2. Taxonomy (NCBI): domain Eukaryota; kingdom Metazoa; phylum Arthropoda; class Insecta; order Coleoptera; family Buprestidae; genus Agrilus; species Agrilus planipennis. The sequence continues at coordinate 992,353 of NW_020438946.1, forward strand.
AGTAAATATTCATACCAGGATCGGCAAAGTCAAACTGATGTTGTACAACAGCAATAAAACCAACCCCTGTAACCATTGCAACCCCAATGAATTGGAGCCTCAAACCAAGCCACTGAGACGCTGCTTGACTTGCAAATTGTGCTTTCATGTTGGCCTCAACCTTTTCCTCGTTGTCTCTTTTAAATCGCTGATTAGCACGTAGAGCCCTTATGGTCGGTAGACCTGTCAAACACACGTCCTTATTACACTTACGTCTTAGCCAATACAAGATCAACTGTGTACTTCCTTGAGTCCGTAAACAATCGAACGAACCTGACGGCAGATATTAAACCCGAAGAAAAATGTAGACAAAAGGGCATTAACCTCGACTACTAGATAATAAAACGTTCGCGTATTTTCCATTTACCGAATGCTCGAGAGAACATCCTCTCCACAAAACGAAAACTTCAACGAAAAATTCCAACGATTAATAAACTAAATCGCTTTATTCCAAAAAGAATGCGCCTGTTCACTAAATTAGGTAATAAACAGGAAACTGCCAATTGCACGAAATCACCAAATTGTCGATGAATTACAGCATTATTATTAATTTATTAAAACTTTAAACTCTAAATCGTTCATAGGCCTTAATCGTGGTCCTTCGAGCCGAATGTAAATTAGAGATCGAATACAATTATTACAAATGTNATAAAGTATTTTATTTTTTGTTTTTAAAAACATATTTTTTGTTACACCTAGCAGCCAGTAACAAATTGCTGTCGCTCTTAAATATATTAATAGCCTCTAAACATAGCAAACAAAGATTTAAGTAAACTAAAAGTCCATTTTTAATTAGTTTTAATGATGCTTTATTCCTGTCGTCCGGTCACTTTGTGTTCATAACAGAGAATACTCTTTCGGTAAATGCTGAAGTGGCCGGAACGGACAGCAAAAGTGACATTACTTTGACAGATTTGGGAAATCAGGTTTTTCCGTAAATATGGCTTGCCATTTTTCTGTGCAATATTATTGATGTAAAAATACTCTGAATTTCGAATAATCGCTTACAAAATTACGATGTTTACTTAAGGCCTTAAATAAAGTATTTTTGCGTACTTTATGTGTCTTGTAAAGTATAACGTACGCACAGTCGAAATAGAGTACAATACTACAATACTTTATAATAAAGTACGGGTGGCAAGCCTACTGGAGATGCACTCGATAGTGATTTTGCCGCGTATTCAAAACCACTACAATTAGTGGTTCATGTCTTCCTTCTGGCGAGCTTTACATTAAATACCACCCCCACTAACGTCCAAAACCACATTAAGTCACATTCGAAAAGTTGTTTAAACACTAAACCAATGAAATTTTAATTCTTGGTTGACGGATTTTCAACGAAAAGATTGAGTTGAAACCGTTGAAATGAGCCTATAATGTTTATAAACACGAAGTCTGCAAGGTGACAAAATCATACTAATAATAATTTATCGTTAATCAAAACTTGATGTACCAACAAGAGACAGAAATTGTAACAGTTCGGCCATATACTGATGTATTCTTGTTCATGAGAAAAAGTAAACACAAGAATTATATCGAAATAACAAATATTTTAGTACAGTAATCAATAAATAATACAAATTAGGACAAACGACCTATTCCAATACAATCTTAATTACCAATATTCATTGTAGGTAGGGGTTTTGTCATACTGTGGATTTCATTTATTACGATATTGGTTATAACGGCCATTTCGCTATAGCGACATTAAATCTAAATCCCTTGAATTTAAAGTCTACTTTAGTATAAAATTCATGTGGCTATTGCGACTTCGGATGTAACGCCGAGTTCGGGTGTAGCGATGGTTTTTAATGAATCATTTCAATCAATCGAAATATTTATAAGAAAATCTATGTCTTCAAGTAGCCTGCATATGAAGTTTTCAATGCTCAAACTCAATTATTAAAAAAAAAAAAAAATAACGTACCCACCTTTAAGATGTGTCAACATTTTTATAGTTCTCTACGAAAGGGAAGAAAGTACAAGTTATCTAATGTATTTTGAACTATTAAAATATCTTTATTAATCGTATCTAAATAATAAAATGTCTCTAGAAACTTACAAATGTAACATTCTTTAAAATCTATTTATAATATATGCATTTAATCTATTGTTATTACATCTAATTGATTTTTTTCATCTCACAAGTAATAATACTATATATGTGTAAATGTATAAGACATCTAACACGTAAACTAACAAAATCATATAAGTAACTTTCCCTTGATTAGCAAGTTGAATTTACGAATAATAAGCGTGTTATGAACTCATTCTGTTTTCATCTTTTGCTTCTTAAGACTTAATATTTATAGCGATACATTATAATAACTCTAATGTTGACGATTATATTGTTATAATTTGCTACAAACGTCGAAGCCTAAGCATAACGTGTACCTCCTTATGGTACGGATTTTGTTACATCCAGAAAACACAGCACATTGATGAAATGCTTCAGTTTTTTTTTTTATTCAATAAGTATAAAGTGTTTATAAAAACAAAAATACTTCAAAAATATTATCAAATTAAACGAAAGAGTCCACAAAATTCGCCAAGTAATAATCAGTATGTTTTATAAAAGGAAGTGTACAATGTACTTGCTCCTAAACCTTAGAAATGGGTCCCGGTACGATCAAGGGAGTTGTATGGTGTGGTAACCCTCTATTTCCCATTCATGAGGAAGGTTGTCGTTTTTATCTGAAGGACATACTTTTAAAGATATAAGGGTTAGAAGTTTCACCCTCTGAAAATTTCTAGAACAGTCCAGAACATTCCACAACATTATGGAATATTCTGGAAGATTGTGGACCATTCGACGCCTTTCTTTTATGGGTAGAGCTAACAATTGGTAGGGGTATGTAAAGCAAGATCCATCGTGGGTTCCAACCTTCGGGAACATTCCGGAACGCTTTGGAATGTTGTGGAATGTTCGGAAATAGTCTAGAACATTCCAGATCATGGTAGGATGTTCCAGAGAACACACTGGAATGTGGTGGAATGTTCTAGAACATTGTAGACTATTCGAAGGCCTTTTTATATGGGTAGGGCTGCCTATATACCTCTTATACAATCCCACATCAACTCCCTGAGCTAAGCCGAGTACCCCAGCTGGCGGGACCACATCAGGAGTGTAACCAGAGTGCTAAGAACTTTACTACAAATTAATATTTTTCTATCAATTTTAACATAATTACATAAAATTTTGGTGTGATATGTATTAGGATGTTAAACTATTATTACAATGACCAATAAATCAGTTAAAAATTCTGCGTTTTATTGCAAAATTTGATAATATTTCTAAACTGCGGAAGAGACTCTTTCGTTTACTATTTATTTTGATTTTTCGACAACACATTTTTTTTTTGTAACAATAAGTTCCCTTTTATTATAAAATTAACAGATAATACAAGTAACAACAATATATCATAAAGATGGCGTTTGT
>NW_020438946.1:996373-998459 GCF_000699045.2 Agrilus planipennis
TAATTGTAAAATTTACTATTGAAAAAAAAAAAAAATAAAATCGAAAAAAGGTAGTTTTAGTTAAAGATCTGAATTATTTTTATTTAACGTCAAATCGATCCTCCAAGTGAAAACAAAGACATTTTATAGTGGACCGACGCTTAAAATCGAAATTATAATTACCACATCGTTTATTGAAGTTTAATAATTTCGTACAATTAAAAAAAAATTATAACCAATTTTTCGTCTTTATGTTCAAGTTCAAGTACTTTTTACGGCCAATACACGAACTTTTTCGTAATGAATTTAACTAATAGGAATGACTATGTCCATTACACAATATATAAAAATAGACTAAGTTTTTTTTATTGTCGAATGTGAAATAATTTTCAGGAATTTCTAAAACCATTAAGGGGTGAACATTTTTTATAATAATAACATATGCTTTCACGATCAGAATCCATTGTAGACTTATAATTCGCAAATGTAACATTCTTTAAAATCTATTTATAATATATGCATTTAATCTATTGTTATTACATCTAATTGATTTTTTTCATCTCACAAGTAATAATACTATATATGTGTAAATGTATAAGACATCTAACACGTAAACTAACAAAATCATATAAGTAACTTTCCCTTGATTAGCAAGTTGAATTTACGAATAATAAGCGTGTTATGAACTCATTCTGTTTTCATCTTTTGCTTCTTAAGACTTAATATTTATAGCGATACATTATAATAACTCTAATGTTGACGATTATATTGTTATAATTTGCTACAAACGTCGAAGCCTAAGCATAACGTGTACCTCCTTATGGTACGGATTTTGTTACATCCAGAAAACACAGCACATTGATGAAATGCTTCAGTTTTTTTTTTTATTCAATAAGTATAAAGTGTTTATAAAAACAAAAATACTTCAAAAATATTATCAAATTAAACGAAAGAGTCCACAAAATTCGCCAAGTAATAATCAGTATGTTTTATAAAAGGAAGTGTACAATGTACTTGCTCCTAAACCTTAGAAATGGGTCCCGGTACGATCAAGGGAGTTGTATGGTGTGGTAACCCTCTATTTCCCATTCATGAGGAAGGTTGTCGTTTTTATCTGAAGGACATACTTTTAAAGATATAAGGGTTAGAAGTTTCACCCTCTGAAAATTTCTAGAACAGTCCAGAACATTCCACAACATTATGGAATATTCTGGAAGATTGTGGACCATTCGACGCCTTTCTTTTATGGGTAGAGCTAACAATTGGTAGGGGTATGTAAAGCAAGATCCATCGTGGGTTCCAACCTTCGGGAACATTCCGGAACGCTTTGGAATGTTGTGGAATGTTCGGAAATAGTCTAGAACATTCCAGATCATGGTAGGATGTTCCAGAGAACACACTGGAATGTGGTGGAATGTTCTAGAACATTGTAGACTATTCGAAGGCCTTTTTATATGGGTAGGGCTGCCTATATACCTCTTATACAATCCCACATCAACTCCCTGAGCTAAGCCGAGTACCCCAGCTGGCGGGACCACATCAGGAGTGTAACCAGAGTGCTAAGAACTTTACTACAAATTAATATTTTTCTATCAATTTTAACATAATTACATAAAATTTTGGTGTGATATGTATTAGGATGTTAAACTATTATTACAATGACCAATAAATCAGTTAAAAATTCTGCGTTTTATTGCAAAATTTGATAATATTTCTAAACTGCGGAAGAGACTCTTTCGTTTACTATTTATTTTGATTTTTCGACAACACATTTTTTTTTTGTAACAATAAGTTCCCTTTTATTATAAAATTAACAGATAATACAAGTAACAACAATATATCATAAAGATGGCGTTTGTTTCCTAAATCTGTATACAATAAATCTGTACATGTATGGATGGATAGACTTTTGGTACAATGTAATAATGATAGTATGTGAATAGAATATATGTATTTTTTCTGGGGTCAGAACGTAACATATGTTGATTGTACCTTATAAATGTTACAGATGCTGCTGGAAATAGATGGTTTCTATTTTTTTTTTATTATTATTAATGTCTAAGTACTAGATATTTTATTATATGAGAGAATAAATGCATTTAGGTAC
>NW_020438946.1:999143-1020029 GCF_000699045.2 Agrilus planipennis
TAATTGTAAAATTTACTATTGAAAAAAAAAAAAAATAAAATCGAAAAAAGGTAGTTTTAGTTAAAGATCTGAATTATTTTTATTTAACGTCAAATCGATCCTCCAAGTGAAAACAAAGACATTTTATAGTGGACCGACGCTTAAAATCGAAATTATAATTACCACATCGTTTATTGAAGTTTAATAATTTCGTACAATTAAAAAAAAATTATAACCAATTTTTCGTCTTTATGTTCAAGTTCAAGTACTTTTTACGGCCAATACACGAACTTTTTCGTAATGAATTTAACTAATAGGAATGACTATGTCCATTACACAATATATAAAAATAGACTAAGTTTTTTTTATTGTCGAATGTGAAATAATTTTCAGGAATTTCTAAAACCATTAAGGGGTGAACATTTTTTATAATAATAACATATGCTTTCACGATCAGAATCCATTGTAGACTTATAATTCGACTGAAAGGTTGTGGTGTAATTTCTAATAAACCACCAAAAAACCTCTGTAACTACAACTTGAGCTTGAGCCTGAGCGTAACACTGAAGCAGCCAGCTTCAATGACCGACGAAACGCCTCGATCTAGCACGATCCAGTTTTTTATGAATTTTTTATATGTAAAACTAAAGTTTTGCCTTTACGACTGAACGCTTTATCCAGTGTTTGGTCAATTAAAAAATAACTGATCACCATCATTAATTTATTATTAATTTGCTACTTATCCTGTACTAATAAGAGCCAAAAAATTCGAAATCGACAGTTTCCAAAGAAGAACTTGTATTTGTTTTGTTAAAATTTCTTTGTACTATTTACTACCCCCGAACGACTTTAAGGGGTATCAAGAACCAGAATAAATTTATTTGTAACACCCTGTACTCTACATAAATAATGATAAATGTCTACACAATTTTCTGATAAGAATTGTGGCGGACAGTAACCTATTTACGAATTCAAATATTAACCTTTTTTAAATCAACTAAGTGTATAATTCTCGACACTTCTAAATTTAATTGTTAAATAATTCTATTTTGACTACTTGCTAAACACTCTTTTGGGCAATATAACATCGATTTGTAATGTGTGTGTTGGATACTAGGTATTATAAACAGTTTGCTTCGCATTATTTGGTAAAATGATTCTTTAGACACTTAGTATAACAACTTTTAAAGCTACTACAACTATATGCGCAAGTATGTGATACAATTTACAACACTGTTCGCAATAATGATAAATAGGTACAACTTTTTAAATGATTGGCAGTTATAAGTTCTCTAAGTCCATTGTTTTATTTCTGCCGATTTTATTGTTACAATTATTTTAAAGGCATTTTTTTAAGTTTCCAGACGTTTTACATTCACCATTCACTTTTGTTATTAATTCAAAAGATCCACCAAAATACTTATACGTAATATATAGAATATTTATAAAGTACTCTATATGGGATCTGTCAAATGGGAGGAGCCTAAAAACATGGCGCCGATTAGGGAAAATTTATCGTAGTTCCTATAGTGTACCGTGCAATTTCCAAGTCTTTAAATTACGATAAAATGATAAGTATTGACACAATATGTGATTGGGCTGACACAAAGCCTCGGAAAGGAAATTTCGTTGAAGGTGAGCGTGTTTTTAATGCCAATCACATTATAAAATTCGGAAATAACAAATCCGGAAGCTAGCCTTCAAATTCCGTCAAGTTTACTGCCTACTTTTTACAAACTTCGGATTTAAAAAGTGATTCACGTTATATAATTGGTGAGGTGATTCTGGGTGATTTAAGCAATATCATATCAATGACTTGCACGTGCAAAGCCGATTTAAGAGAACGTTGCAAACACATTATTGCAACTTTGTTGTATTGCAGCAGGTAGGTTCTTAACCTCAAAATACTTATATCGTATCATTAGAATTGTGTTAAATCAATTACACAGGAATAAATAATTTCTCACTTTATAATTTTAGTATGATTCTAGTTTTAAATATTAAGGTTATGGCTGATGGTAAATACTTGCTGAAATATAATCATGTGCATTAAAATGACGTGAACAAATTTTTATTCCGGAATTCACTTCTTTGATACCTACTGCTTTCATCCAAGCTTCTATTAGTTTACTTTTTTCTCTAATTTTCCGAATATATTTTTTACATATATAAAACGGTTAGTTTTTATTGGAAAGTAGTTAATGTAGGTGAAGAGTGAAGATCTATGCCTGAAGTGCTATTGCAGCTTTTCACTGAACATATTAACTTTTTATTTGATTTAACTTTAGAAGAAAACTTCGTCGACTCCATCATCAAAAAAATTTTTACTTTTTTAACGTGTTTTATTATTTTAATAAACAATTTTACAATTTGCGTGCACAGTTCCTCATGTTTCCCTCATTCGAGTTATAAATTTTGCCACTAGATGGTGTACGCCCATTTGACAGATCCCAATATTTGGGGCTCATTTCTTGTCAAATTCAAAAATTTGTCACTCCATGCAATTATTATATAATACTAGCCCGATATCAAGTTGATATTATACATTGCACATCTAGAAATAGAAATAGCGTAGAGAAATATTATAAGGGTTGTAATTTATCATTTTGTTAATGAAAAGATGATGCTTTTACCAATTTTGTTGCAAAGGTAAACCACGGGAGAGACATCAGGAGGACACTACACAACATATTTCGGAATAGATATGAAAAATACTGTAAGTTTCTGTCGTTCAAAACGGTATAATTTACCCTGATAGCGAAAAACGATTGGAGAGAGTACTACACGAAGCGTATCTCGAAGCAGAAATATCGGAGAAAAATACCGACAAACTGACGACAAATTATGGCCCTTGCCAGTATTTTTCTACGACGTTTCTATTTCGAGATTGGTTATGTCTAGTGTCAGTTTGACGGCTCTTCAATCGCGTTTCGCTGATCAGGAGTACTGCTCTCGCAACCATCTTTCAGCGACAAATTATAGGGTCTAATACAGTATTTTTAAATTAAAAAGAAAAATATTATGTTAATGGCGTATGTTTGGAGCGCGGTAATGTACGGGTGCGAAACATGGACGGTGGACGTTGCAGAAAAGAAAAGGTTACAAGCGTTTGAAATGTGCTGTTACCAGCGAATGATGAGGATACCGAGGATAGAGATTAGAAATGAATATATATTAGAAAGAATAGGAGAACAGAGGACTCTATGGAAGTCAATAAGAAATAGGCGGGATTGATTGGTGGGACACCTTCTCAGGCATGAAGGTCTAGTCAGAGACATATTAGAGGCAGAAACAGGAGTTAAGAGGAGTAGAGGTAGACCTAGATTAGATTACTGTTTGCAAATAGTTATGGATGTGGGATATTCTAATTTTAGGAAAATGCGAAGATTAGCTCAGGATAGGAAGGAGTGGAGGTGCGCGTCCAACCACTTTTAGGACTGACGACCTTATGATGATGGCAGTACTTCTCTAAAGATAAGAAATTTCTACTTTGAGCTACGCAGAATGTAGACAGCGGCAGCTTAACATCAGGTTAGATTTTCATCTATTATTCGGTAATTGATTGAAGCGACAAATTTTTGTATTTGGTAACAAATTAGCGACAAACTGTAGTGTACTTCAGAAATAAGAAATGTAACTTTGTTGTACGAAACATGGCAACAATGGCAAAATGACACCACGTGATTCTAATTATTCCATTTATCTAAAAAATGGTGAAAATTAGGTTGCCCCGTAAAAAACTCTACTTACATAGTTTTCAAAAATTGAAGTGGGGTAAAACTGTATACCTACAGGGTGTCCCACCAGTTACAAACCATAGCGGGTGTTTAATCGAAATATAAAATCTAGTGAAGCAACAAAATTATTAAATACATTTTGTATCACTTAGAAAGTGAAAATACCAGGCTGAGCAACTATTGTAGTTTTATGAAAACTTTTACCGAAATATTAAAAAATATTTTTTCTTTCCTTCATCTAATAGAAGTATTATAATAGTACCATAATAGTCAAACGTCTGCCAAGTAAACCAGGGGCGGCCTCAGCCATTGCGAGACTCTCGGGGTGGGTATATCTTTGAGAGGCCCTTGTCTTTGTGGAATTAGTTTTAATGATTATGATACTTGACGAGAAATGCAAAGTTATTAATAAATAAATTTAGAATATTAAAATATTTATTGAAAATTAACAAAAATTAATGAACGCAAAGATTACAAATTATCAATCGTGATAATCTAAGATGCATTAATCTCTGAAAGAATCAGGGATTCAGAAATGATGCTTAATGGTGATAGATGATACTCCGGGTGGTCCAGCTCGCCACCCCCAACGGCCGCCCTGCTTAGCCAGCATACTCACAACACAAAATGATTCACGTGAGAATTTAGTGTTTCCGTGCTAATTTAGTGTTCTAATTAAAATTTTAGTGTTCCGTTCTCTATATGAAATTTAGTGGTGGTTCTGATTTTGAATGAAGGTGATGATAGTACACCCACGCCAGTAGTCTTAGTAAACGTCCCATTTTTGTGCCACAAGTACTAAAGTGGGAAGAGGGTACTACTTCTTTCAAGAACGTACAGGTCTGACGAAGGAAGCTGGCGAGCGGTCGCGCAGGTACTTGCCCATTTATGACATATTTGGGTAAGTCACTTGGAACCGATACACAAATAAGCTTTCAATAGGCGTAAATTATAGTATTAATACAGATAGGACAGTAGCGTACTAGAAAATAATGTAGAAACATGACTTACCAAAAAGAAAAAATAAACCTATTGCTTTTGTTCTATAGTTAGTTTTCACATTCACTCTCATCATGGGAATCTCTATCACTGTCACCAACATCAACAATTAGTTCTTCTGTTTGTCTGTCTGTCTATTACTTGCTCACTGATTCCTATTTTTAAATATTTAATCTACGCCCCTGAAAGGAATACTGAAGAATGAGGGCTGCAATCGTTATACCTAAAACTGCCTACCTTTGCCACAGCGCATCCACGCCATTTTAAAATTTCCGCCAGCTTCCAGCGTCAGGCTTGTAGTATCTTTATGTATGTATTACGTAGATCTTTATTTATACACCTTTATATTTAGGTATTTGCCGTAGAAACGGTAGAATTTATTATGTAACTTAATAATAATATCAATTTCGACATGTTTCTTTAAAAATTATTTCAAGTTTTTTAACTATTACAATTAAATTTGTAATATCAACTAAAATACCTAGTCAAATTATTTTTGCTGGGATTCTAGTTTTAGAAATTTGGATCCAAATTGTAATTTTTATTATTATCGTTTACNATACTTACTAAATTTATTTCTGCTGGGATTTTATTTTTACAAACTCGAGTCCAAATTGTAATTTTTATTATTTTCGCTTACGAAGCAAAGAGATAGTGGTATAAATCGTAAATATCGCTTTAATATTTAGGTAAATTTTCGTTTTTCATTTTTCCGGTGCTGAAAATAACCCCAAAATTATGATGATTATTCTTCAATAAATCTTATTATAATAGTCATATGTATATTTCAAGTTTATTGCCTCCCTCTCAATCAGAACTACCACTAATTTTCACATAAGGATTAGAGTATTAAAATTTTAATTGAAGCACTGAAAAAGCACTAAATTATCATGTGAAGCGTTTTACGATTTTGTAATATAGGTGAGGTGCCTTTATAGACACAGATTTCACTCCTGTTTGCTTACCTGACTTTGCACTGATTGTGACCGTATTGTATAGTGTGAACCGTCGCCGAACCGTGATCGATAGTATGAATCGACCATTACTTACTCTTGATCATGGACTGGGAATAAAATTAACTTTATGCGACTACCTGGTGACAAAATTAGCTATTCTTTTAAAGTCTTTCTCTTTTTATTAATGATTAAAATGTTGTAACAATGTTGAATGATAATAAAGCGAAGTAAGATATAAAATACCACTGAAATTATCAAGTCATTATCTGTCTCTGCTTGGTAGTGGTTCAGAGAACACCCCGTACATACTATACATTTTAGTTCCCCTTTTTTCCGGGACATATTCCAGATTCGTGCCAGGCGTATTTGGAAAAATGAAAAGTAGTAAGTAGAGCATTTACTGGAGCATAAAAGGAGTGTTTTGGCTTTCTCCTTTTTCGTTTTTAAAACCATTATCCTGAAGGAATATGTGCAAATAAATATTGAGTTGGTGGAGTAAGCGACATCTCTACATAAAAGAACGTCTCAAGTTGGAAAATTGTAGAAACTAAGTCATCTACTTAAACTGATGGAAAACGTCAAGAAAATCGATTTCCATAGAACGATGTGAGTAAATGTACTTTAACGAACTTGTAAAACGCATTACGTGCTCGTAGCTGAATGACAATGAGACAAAACGTCTGAAAAGGTCCATTCGAAAATTTTACCTAACCGTCTATGTATTATTATCATTTTAAAAAACTCGTTTAATACCTTCTAATTATTTATTTAAAAAATACGTATGTAAATCTTTCCTGTGCGTTATATTTATTATGTGGCAGTGTAAATATATATATTTATTTATATATTATTTAGAAACGAATATACAAACTGCAGCGTTTTTTATCACCTACTGATTAGATATAATACGTACCTTTTATTTATCTATTCCTTCTTTAATTTACCTTCCTGTTCTCTGCACAGTACAAAAATACGTATCAAAAACATTTCCATTAATAATACAAAAATATCATTAAAAAATGGGAGTTTAATCTTCTGTACTAATATCGACTATACAGTGTCAACTCTATATAGCGACACTTAAGGGACTGAACATTTTTCGGCGTTATAAACAGTGGTCGTTAAATGGAGAGAAATAAAAGATATTATTTTACTATTCTATAATAATATGCATTTACTAATATAGTGCACATTTTGCACACGAACATTATTATTCATACATTGCGTATAGCCTGTTATCTTCGTCTGATGTTTTTTGCTGCTCCAATATTTTAATTGTATTTTGTTACGCATCTTACTCATATATTGAGATACTGCTGGATCAATTTGATTATATAAAAAGTATTTTTTTAATAGTTTCGCTGCATCAAGTGCTTGTTTGATGCTTGGTGGAGGGACAGGATCGTCTTCTTCAACAACGTACACAGCTGCAGTTCTTATCTATTTCGGCAACTTAGAAAGTACTGCTTAATGATTTATAATGCCGCATTGTTGTCGTTAAATAGAGTGAGCGTGACGCTATATAGAGTGTAATATTGTATAGAAAACAACCAGTCAAGCAATTTCGACGTTTTAAGAAGTTTGTCGTTAAATCGAGTGACGTTATAAAGAGTTTACACTGTATTTGTTTAGATGGGCTAATGTCAGACATATGTTTTTTTTCTTGAATTACTTCTAATTGAAATAGAAAAACAAAATGCAAAATACCTAATTCTGATTTTATTAAATCGAGGAAGTCCCATTAGCCATAGCTCTGACGACCTATGAATGATGGTTATAATTTTTCATTTTCTGATACCACTGCATATAAAATTTTTCGTACATAAAACCTGCATGAAATTTTGTTAATAAACAATAATAAAAATTTATTTGAAATAGGGCTTCTTTTTACATTTTGCATCTTGTATGTATTTTAATTACATAACTCCGTAACAGTCCTTTGTAATTTATAACGACGGTTTCAATATTTTTAAGAAGAAGTATACTGACTTACAGGCTAACTAAAGGTTCATACTTTTTTGTTTCCAATATTTTTTCCTTTCCAGGGTGAAATTTAAAACAAAGTTTCTAAATCCATTGGATAACGAGAAACTCGCAGTTTCGTGTTTTCCGTTTTCATTTTAATTCAAAATTCCAAATACTCTGAGTAATTAAAAAACAAATCATTTAACTTTTAAGATTGAAAGAGCTTTGTAGTCAATACTTTTTTAACGTAAGACAAGTCTGGCGGCCTCATTCTTAGGATCCACTCTGCATTTAATTGTAAAATACGAGATAGGTTACAGTAGAATCGTATACTTCGTTTACTTTCTGTAGCGATGAGACCTTCAGTTTGACCGGCGCAAAGTAGAAAAGAACAGCACTAGGCCAGAAAAGAAAGGAGACAACTCTCGGCCAAACCGGCGAGGAGCGTATAATCCGTACAGTACTGCACGGAAAAATTGACCATTTTATCCACTACAATTGCATTGAAAGACATATCAAAGGCTTTAACGCTTGTTTCGTCTCGCACTACTATTCATGATTGAACAAAACTTTTGGCAGGTACTGTATGAAAAAGGATGTTTAATGAACAAGAGTACGATTTTGCCAGCGCGCATCCAAGACAGTGGAAGGGGCACATCGCTAGAGAAAGTAAATGAAGTATATTTTAATGAGGACAAGAAAACTGATATCGTTAGCAGTCTGTAATATGGAAGCAAAAAGGAACATTTGCATCATACCTGGCATACTTACACTGATTGAAGAAACGAGTAAAGACAAAACGGAAGAAACAGGTTAAATAAAAGGAAAAGTTTTTCACAAAACATTTTTAAAACGTTTTTGTTATTCCTTCGGTTTCCATTTCAAAATGAATTCAAACACAAAACAGTAACTAAATAAATAGTGAATACTAATATAGAAGTTATTGAAGAAAACGTTTCTGATCGCAAATTGTGTATATTTTTGAAAATAGAGAAATAGAAAATAGATATTTTTCCGACTCATTAAAAACATCAAACAAGAATCAGAGAAAAAATTTCGGAATATACGTTAGGTAACCTTTAGTGAGCCAGTATTTCTTTTTCGTAACATTTAATTGAAACACCAATAAAATAAATAATGCAGAATCATTTGCCAGTATTTCTATAAGAAGTCTAATTTAGACCCCAATCTGAATGATTAATGATGAAATAAACGCCAAGGAGCAGGGCAAGTACTATTTAATTTTAAACGAAACAAAAATAGCCGAGATCCGTCCATTTATCATTGGACAGGGCGATAAAGTACAGAAAAAACTCCCTCGACAACTGCATTCCCTAAAAAAAAACAATTTTACTCTTGTACAAAAAGGGCCAAGTATAAATACACATAAACGCACACGGATCGCCGGCCTAATTCACGCTAAAAGGATACATCAGTTGCGGTCATGAAAACTTATACGCACATTTGGGATTTTGGGGTGGAAGCGAGTCTTCTAGTGGCATTATCGTGGCCGACTTCCACTGATCCCTAAGAGCTTCGACTTTTGTGAAAACCCTCAAAACATTCAGGCCCGCCAGCAGGGCGATATCGTTCTCGGTCCACGCGGGATCTTCCAGAAGTTCGGCAAGCAGATACGGGTACTTCGAGACATCCTCGAGACCTATCGGCGTCATATTGATCCCATCATAACCGGCACCGATTCCGACATGTTCGATTCCGGCAACGGTCTTGATGTGATTAATATGTCTGATGACGTCTTTGGTCGTTGCCGAACCGTTACAAGTCAGATGGTACGAATAGAAATTGACCATAACAACGCCACCATTATGAGCGACCAGTTTGAGCACATCGTCTGGGACGTTTCTGGTAGAATTGCACAACGAGAAAGCGCTGGAATGCGAGAAGATTATCGGGGCACGCGACACATTCAAAGCTGCTCTAGCAGTTTCCATGGAACTATGGGAGAGGTCTATTATCATTCCGAGCCTGTTCATTTCATGTATTACGCTCCTTCCGAACGAGTTGAGACCGCCCTTGGTTTTGGTATTCGCCCCGGTTGCCCACGGGGTATCACAGGAATGCGTGATGGTCAAATATCTGGCTCCTAAACTGTAAAACATCCTCAGCACGGCCAACGAATTTCCCAGCGAATGGCCGCCTTCGACGCCGATCAGAGAGGCTATCTTTCCGTCCCTGTGCACCTGGAGCAGTTCGCTCGAACTCCGGACGAGAGCGAAATTGCGCGAATGAAGCTCGACCAATCGCTGGATAACATCGATCTGTTCGAGAGTCAATTGAACGGCATCCAAATGTTGAGAACCGCAAGGCACATAAGCGGACCAAAATTGTGCACCGAGAAGACCCTCTCTGAGTCTCGAGATGTCCGTTTGCGACCAGTGGCTCTTGGACCACGGTTCCAAATCGGTCAGGACGCTAAAGTTCGTTCTGACGATCCGATTGTGGAGAAACTTGCGTATGTTCCAGGGCAGATCGTTGTGCCCGTCAATCAGCGGTTTCTCCTTGAGGAGACGCCGTATGATGCGCAGACGATCCTGAGGGGTGTGCGGTTCAGTCTGTGGATTTAAAGCTAGAGGAAGGCCCAAACCTATCCCTAAGGCTGCAACGACAACACACACTACCAAGCATACGCACCAGGGACTACGGAGCGAGCTGGTCGTCGAGTCGCTCTCGGTGCTACATGAACACGAACCCAAAGGCGAACCGTGGTGATAGTGGTAGCCATAATTGTAACCGCCACCGTTGTAATAATGAGGCACTGAACTGAATGCGGTTTCCCGTATTGGCTCTCGAACTGGCGGAACTGACACCTGGAATGCCAACGAACGAAAAAATGATTACTTCAACCACAACCTGTACAGGCTCTGCTCTATGCTCTTCTACAATATATTTAGCGGAAAACAAGTATTTTTTTTATTGCAAATTTGCGATTCGTACGGTAACTGAAAGCTCACTTTTAATCATCTTATCCAATATTCAGATTAAACATTCTGGTTAGGAATTTGGATGCAGAAAAAAAATACATATACTTCTTTGACAAAAAAAATGTTTCTGGGTATTGGGATCCGTCAAATGGGAGGAGCCTAAAAACATGGCGCCGATTAGGGAAAATTTATCGTAATTTCTATAGTGTACCGTGCAATTTTCAAGTTTTTAAATTACGATAAAATGATAAGTATTGACACAATATATGATTGGATTGACACAAAGCGTCGGAAAGGAAATTTCGTTGAAGGTGAGCGTGTTTTTAATGCCAATCACATTATAAAATTCGGAAATAACAAATCCGGAAGCTAGCCTTCAAATTCCGTCAAGTTTACTGCCTACTTTTTACAAACTTCGGATTTAAAAAGTGATTCACGTTATATAATTGGTGAGGTGATTCTGGGTGATTTAAGCAATATCATATCAATGACTTGCACGTGCAAAGCCGATTTAAGAGAACGTTGCAAACACATTATTGCAACTTTGTTGTATTGCAGCAGGTAGGTTCTTAACCTCAAAATACTTATATCGTATCATTAGAATTGTGTTAAATCAATTACACAGGAATAAATAATTTCTCACTTTATAATTTTAGTATGATTCTAGTTTTAAATATTAAGGTTATGGCTGATGGTAAATACTTGCTGAAATATAATCATGTGCATTAAAATGACGTGAACAAATTTTTATTCCGGAATTCACTTCTTTGATACCTACTGCTTTCATCCAAGCTTCTATTAGTTTACTTTTTTCTCTAATTTTCCGAATATATTTTTTACATATATAAAACGGTTAGTTTTTATTGGAAAGTAGTTAATGTAGGTGAAGAGTGAAGATCTATGTCTGAAGTGCTATTGCAGCTTTTCACTGAACATATTAACTTTTTATTTGATTTAACTTTAGAAGAAAACTTCGTCGACTCCATCATCAAAAAAATTTTTACTTTTTTAACGTGTTTTATTATTTTAATAAACAATTTTACAATTTGCGTGCACAGTTCCTATGTAAATTTTTCCCTCATTCGAGTTATAAATTTTGCCACCAGATGGTGTATGCCCATTTGACGAGTCCCAATAAGTATGTTGATAATAATGACAGGAATGTAAGCATTATTTATTAATATTAATAAATTATTTTGGCTGGAATCTATAGGGGAATATTTAAAGTACCATATGCAAAATTTTTAGACTGGATTATTTTAAAATTGACGATGTAGCAATTGTTTAAAGTTGCCGTTCCTCCGATAGTCAATGGGGGAGCGAAAATAGAGGAAAGTCAGCCACGCGCGGCCAAAATTATTCTCGAGTGCTTCAAGTTCATTCACCGGAAAAATTGCATATTCTGCGCAAATATTTAACCTAGAACCTTCAATTCTTTTTTTTTTTTGTTTGAAAAGGGGTATCTACGAAATATGAATAATGCAATGCATATTTTGAAATTAATAAATTAACGAAAATTCGTATTTCGGTATACAATATGTCTGTTCAGTATTCGGGAATATTTGAAAGGTGACATCTGGAGGCAATGTAGGGTACATTTCGTGATAGCGTCACAACGTAGAAGGAGTAAAAAGCACAAAAGTATGTCAATGATTAAGAACAATTGCCAATTTGGCAGCCACGTTATCTCATCGCAAGCGTCAAATGACGAAACATTCATACCTACTAGTGACCTTCGCAACAGCTGGTACACAGCCAAATCAATTGCACGCGTGACGATTACTAGTAGTAGTTACTATTCCATTGGCAAAGTTGCTCCTATTACCACAAAATATAAAAATTAATTGAGTGAAAAAATATCAATCAAACAACAATGTATTCGCACGCAGAAAATGCTGACATGGTAGTCACATATTGACTGTGCCGAGACAAGAGCCACCCGTTCATCAAATAGAATTCAATCTCATCTAAAAGATATTAAAGCGCATCTCATTAAACCATTATATTATTTAAATAATATAACATATTATTACAATCTGTTTGGAATATTTTAAAAGAGGAAAAAAGATTTGAAAGGGCCTTCAGGTTTCGTAAACAATGGAACGAATATAAAAGCAGTATCTTCGTAGTCCTTTGTTAGTGTTTGTAGGCAATTAATCAATAGACCTATCAACCGCCTGTTTCTATATTATTTCCACAGGTGAATTATCAAAGGTATCAAACGAATCTATAGATAGTACTACATATGTGTACATACATATCAAATAATCTGCGGCAGAAATATTGTTTTCCTAATTGTTTTGAAGGCAAATTTTTTCAAGTAAAAAGTTAAATTATGAATTACACAAATACTTAATTATAACTTCTAAAAATGCATGTAATTATATATCCAAGTACACACATCATATTTTTTATTTTTTGAGACACCCCGTATTCCAGTTTCAAATTAAAACAAACGGTCAGAATTTTCAAAACGTAACCGTAATTGGTTTCAAATTAAATTTCGTTTACAAAACTAATTGCTGAACACCTGAAAAACATCTCGTTATTAGAAAATACAAACGCTATTATTTTGTTAGTTTCCACGATCAAACCCCTTTCAGGCCCGATACGCTCGAGATTAACAGGCAACGAACTTGTTAGGAAAATCCGTTAAACAGTCGACCTGAATTATTGATTAGTAACCAACAATAACTGGCATTTCGAATTGTTCACAATCGCAATTCTAACAATTAATTCATCGGAATCATTTTTAGGAACGTTTCGAACAATTACCTTACCATACGAATATATACATGCCTGTCTACCACAATTTGTTTTTGCTTTTTTGTGTATAACGTAGTAAACGAAAATTTAAAGATTACTTAATTATGTACTATACTAGTATAACCCGTTCAAATTTGGAGTAACGATACCGTTATCGATACATTTTATTTTAACCTAACCTAATTTAATCTATTGATTCCATAATTACTACTACATCTCATCTACAACCCAAAAAGACTATACGTATGGGGGTACGCTAGGTAGGGGGTGCATATAACGCATAGATGAGCAGTGAGCCAAAGGCACTTTGAGCATTGGTAGCTTATTATAATAACGTTATTTCGCGTAAAACGTATTACAAATTACTTTTTCTGTTGATAGCCTTCTTGCTATATATGCTCTATAATCGAATATTAACATTTAAACTAACTCACCACGTCACAAGATTCGTGATATTTAATTGCAAATTCCCATTAAACGACAATATTCTGGATAATGAATGTAGGAACGTTACTTAGTTTCAATCTTTTTTTATATTCAGACGATTTAATAGTCAGCTAATTACAGGAAGTAGTAATAGAAGAGGAGAGATGAATGGGAAAATATTCAATGAAAAACTGATGATGGTTGGCGGCTCCACCATAATTTAAAATTGAAGTTACAATCAAAAATATTTTTTTTTCTTATTGGGATCCGTCAAATGGGAGGAGCCTAAAAACATGGCGCCGATTAGGGAAAATTTATCGTAGTTCCTATAGTGTACCGTGCAATTTCCAAGTTTTTAAATTACGATAAAATGATAAGTATTGACACAATATGTGATTGGGCTGACACAAAGCCTCGGAAAGGAAATTTCGTTGAAGGTGAGCGTGTTTTTAATGCCAATCACATTATAAAATTCGGAAATAACAAATCCGGAAGCTAGCCTTCAAATTCCGTCAAGTTTACTGCCTACTTTTTACAAACTTCGGATTTAAAAAGTGATTCACGTTATATAATTGGTGAGGTGATTCTGGGTGATTTAAGCAATATCATATCAATGACTTGCACGTGCAAAGCCGATTTAAGAGAACGTTGCAAACACATTATTGCAACTTTGTTGTATTGCAGCAGGTAGGTTCTTAACCTCAAAATACTTATATCGTATCATTAGAATTGTGTTAAATCAATTACACAGGAATAAATAATTTCTCACTTTATAATTTTAGTATGATTCTAGTTTTAAATATTAAGGTTATGGCTGATGGTAAATACTTGCTGAAATATAATCATGTGCATTAAAATGACGTGAACAAATTTTTATTCCGGAATTCACTTCTTTGATACCTACTGCTTTCATCCAAGCTTCTATTAGTTTACTTTTTTCTCTAATTTTCCGAATATATTTTTTACATATATAAAACGGTTAGTTTTTATTGGAAAGTAGTTAATGTAGGTGAAGAGTGAAGATCTATGTCTGAAGTGCTATTGCAGCTTTTCACTGAACATATTAACTTTTTATTTGATTTAACTTTAGAAGAAAACTTCGTCGACTCCATCATCAAAAAAATTTTTACTTTTTTAACGTGTTTTATTATTTTAATAAACAATTTTACAATTTGCGTGCACAGTTCCTATGTAAATTTTTTCCTCATTCGAGTTATAAATTTTGCCACCAGATGGTGTATTTGGTAGCCCATTTGACGGATCCCAATAAGTTAGTCATTTAGAAATTCTAAACAGATTGTTAAAGGTGTATGTTTGCAGAAAAGAAAAGGTTACAAGTGTTCGAAATGTGGCATTACAGGATAATGATGGACAGAGAAGGTTATAAATGAACAGAGAGCGATATGGAAGTCAATAAGAAATAGGCGAGACAGATTGGTAGGACACCTTCTAGTTAGAGACATATTAGAAGAAGAAACAAGACTTAAGGGGAGTACAGGTAGACCTAGATTAGATTACTGTTCGTAAATAGTTAAGGATGTGGGATGTTCTGATTTTATGGAAAAGTAAGGATTAGCTCATCAAGGTAGGAAAGAGTGGAGATGGGTGTCCAACCAATCTTAGGACCGACGACCTTATGATGATGACTATGTTAAGATACCAGTAGTGTCTTTTGCAATTCTATTTAAGTATGTTACCAAACGTCCCGTCTAAAGTAGCCCAACGATTGTGGTTCTACTATTATCTAATCAAGCTAATCCGAGCTATCTCATGAATGTGTAGATTTTGTATTTCTAGGGACTCTAAGTAGAACTTGGTTATAACGCCACCTTAAGGACCGGTAATATTTTGTTCTGAACAATTTTGAAAACAATTTTTAGCACGGAACATTGTTGTCCTTATGGTAATGGTAATAAATACCAACAGAGTCAATTAGAAGTGAGAAATATTTCATTTTGCAGACCGAGGTACAAATGGGCTAAAGTTCCTACTGGCAGTAAAAGGATCGTTCCAACTACTTGCACAAATAAAACTATGACGTAAATCAACAAGTTGCTTTGAATAGTGTAAAGAGTAACCGCCAAAATAGGTCAAAATCGTTCATTTTCTCGCCTTCAGTCTTTACGAGATGTTACATCACACTTGTCAATGGAGCTGCATGTCCTAGAGGTTTAGGCTATTGCTTAGTATTCGAGAGGACACCGGTTCGATTCCAGGTGCGTCTGCCTTGGTCCAAGCAAATTCTGGGGTAGTAATATTCCACAGATAATCTTACACTCTTGTCTACCTTCACTTCGTCAGTTTCATATTTCACACCCCAACCACCACCCACCCATTCCTACCTACTATTCCTAAAAGGAGACTGAAGCGGGACTACCAGCCAGCCCATCAGAATACTTCATAAAACACCCAAAAGTTTAAGTCTTTTTACCAGAGTTGTCATTCGTTATGACCAAGTTCCACTTAACATATACATATACTTTTTATGGTTTGCCCATGGTATGGAGCCCACAGGGTGCGAGTCCAATATTTTTTTCGTATTCGTTGTAGGTACTTGCGGTCGCATTCAGATTAACGTAAGATTTTATTCCACGGTCCATTGACTGAGTGGATTTTCGTGTTATTGTATGGAAAATCTGTTTTTATACCAGGATGTATTATCTGGTATCCAATCCTCGAAAACGGGTCAAACTAGGTGACTACACATTTTGCGATGATGCTGACAACGACGCGTATATATATATATATATANTATATATATATATATATATATATATATATATATATATATATATGTGCGTATCCTCTACCAGATTAACGGGGAGAAATACGGTTTTGCCATTATGTAGGTCAAATTCTATTCTACGAACTCAATCAAACGCCATCGCACCGCACACAGGGCAACAAAATCAAAAGAAAATTGAAGGAAACGGGTAAAACCCTTATCGACTAGTGCAAACAAGAAATTGTCGATCTACAACGTGTACCGACGAAAAGTATTCTATAAGAGCGGCTTTAAAACAAGTGCGACGTTCATGTAACTTTAAAGTCAAATAAAAAAGAACGAAGATTAAGTCCTAAGTGACGTAAGATTCTATTGTGTTTCGATTTCGTACAAATCACGTTCGAATAAATTGGGAAATCAATAAATTGCTACACAAATCGGCGAATACCTAATGTTGTTTTGAAATAATGACGTTCGAGAAAAATAATTAGAATTTAATTACATTTTTATACCTTACGTTTGGCTTTGTTATAGAAACTGTTTTTAAAGTATGAAAAGAAGGAAGAAAATACAGCGTTCAAGCCAGCCTCAAGGCAGAATATGCGAATAAAAGGATTGCAATATTTATTTTCTTCTTTTTGTGAAACTTATAATCAGACTAAATCCGAAAAAAAAAACAAATAAGTTTCATACAAACTTTAAACATCCAGAAACTTGATAATGAAAACGATTGCTGTTCAAAGGTTTCATCAATTTATATCAATTTTATAGGCGATTTAGGATTTTCGAATTATGCATGTAAATAAATGAAAATTTTAATTCAAAACAATAAAAAGCAATGTATTAATATTTTGATGTAGACTAAAGATATTTTTCAAGATTTTCTCGTTTAAAATATTACGTCTTTTTATGTTGGGCAAAACTTTTACTCCATTGTTTTGCTGTTTCTGTGTCGGATTGAAACAATTTTAT
Source organism: Agrilus planipennis (assembly GCF_000699045.2). Classification (NCBI taxonomy): domain Eukaryota; kingdom Metazoa; phylum Arthropoda; class Insecta; order Coleoptera; family Buprestidae; genus Agrilus; species Agrilus planipennis. Next base: position 1,016,611 of record NW_020438946.1, read on the forward strand.
TTATTTAGTTACTTCAAAGATAAGACTAAAGAAAACATTAAATATAATGAAGTGAGTAAAATATGAAATTATGTATGATCCTAGCGAGCTAGAACTCATACATTAAATAAGTTTCCTGGTTATTAAATAAGTGAGCGCAAAGTTGAAGTAAGTTTTTGACTTATGATTAAACTTTGCACGGAATTTCATAAAGTGAGCTTTCAGTTACCTGTTACCGGAAATCAGTGCTTAATAATAAGAAATGCCGTCACTTACTTGGTAGTCCAAGTAGTTGCCGTATCCCAAATGATTGCAGGTACAGGGACAATGTTGTATGTGGTGTCGAAGTTCGGGGTCGAGCGCCCATGGGTCCGGGGGGCTCCCGGGGCCCTGGCCGGCCATCGGGGGCTCGCATCACGTCAGCTGCATTGATTACATCACGCTCTGTGCACCTGCACTGTCAGTAAAACAACGAAGTACAGTAAACCCGGAGAAGAGATGATGGTGCCTACACGATGATGTCTTTTTCGTTTCGGTCGCAGCAGGCTTGTCGCGCCGGCCGCCACTAGTATTCGCCGCCGTTGCTATGACAGCACGCACGTGATGCCAGCCAGCCTGCTACACTGCTGCCTGCGAGAGTTCTTGCCGCCGCTGAGGACGAACGAGGAGGTGGCGATGGCTGGCGAAGGAAGCGAAGCGAAGCGGAGCGACGCATCGACGATGGCTGCGGATGGCGGAGCGACAGCGACGCGGCGCAATCAGCGTGTGCCGTGGTTGAAAACCTAGCGATGTTCAGCTCTATCTTCACATTTTGCTACTCCAGACTGTTCCGGATGCGTCGAACAAAACGTGCGTGAAAATATAAATTTATCTACCGGGTGATTACGATTTTCGCGGAAAACGGGGTTGGTCGAGATAGAAACGATTATAGATTTAATCGAAGATTATCCATGCTGTATTGCACTAAGTATGCACTTCTTCACTAATGGAAATCTTATTCTCTTGATCCCGTTTGGAAAAACTTATTTTTTCTTCATAATTTCCTCTTTTTTTCAATTTTTTCAATTAATAACATGCGAATAATGTTCGAATCCAGTCGAATTGAATTCGACTCCAGTTTAAATCGAACATGCGAGACTTAGAATTATTGAAAAATATCAGTAGCCAAGGACGCGAGGAGGGTGGCTGTAAACCCTTTAGATTTTTTCAAGTTTTCGAGTAAAAAAACAAAATCCCTACGACTGGGACGTTAAAAATTAAAAGCTATTGCAATGACTTCGGAAATCAAATCGTACTTTTCAACATATTTTGCAATTTGAAGTCATAATAGCATTGCAATAAAACGATTTCGACTAGATATGGAACAGGTACCCGGTTCGTATATTCAACGTGTAAAATGTCATTCATCTATGTTCTCTGTTATCAAAAGTTAAATTTAAAATAGATTTATTAGAGAGAAATAGCATTTAAAAAATACTTTGTCACACACTGGTCAAAGTGATAGCGCTATTAATATTAGAATTAAAGAGCACTTATACAGAATATCGCTAAAAAATAGACTAAAACAGGTTTCCCAGAACATTATGTCTCTTTAAACCACATCTAGACTTAAATAACACACTTAAAAAGTTTAAAAATCAAAAAATCTTACTTGAAATATGTGTAAATCTAGTAAATGTTTCACATATTTTCAACTTAATGCAGATGACAGAATTTTAATGATTGTTAGGTTTTTGATTTTGATTCGTTTAACTGTTATCAAAAAGAAACTGGTTTTTAGATTAGGTATGAAGTATGATTAGATCAGCTGCATTGAAAAAGTATGGCGGAGGCAGTGGGCGTTAAGGACACTAAAAACGTTTCTGGAAGATGCGATCATTAACTATTGTAATTGCACATGCACTTGGGAAGATTCCATGTAATTAGACATTTGCAGTCGACTAGTACATATGTTACTGCTAACATGCTTACTTGGCTAGTCTGTGAACCAGTTGGATACCAGATAGTATACAAATTGTCCAAATGTCTGGATTGAAGAATATGATTAGGATTATAGATACAGACACGGCAGGAGAAGACAACTCACGAAGTGTTTTTCATCTTATGTGTATGATACATCATCATAAAGGAGAATACATGACAATGAACTAAGTGTTGTCATCTCGTTCTGTAACCTAAACATATCCATTAAGAAACAATTAATTACATATAAATATATATGCATAATTCTTTAGCTCCGAGTGCAACTGTCATATGAAATTTGCGTACCGCAGGTATCTTTCCGAAAGTAATTGAACCTACATCGCCAATATCATTTGCCTAGAAAGTTGTTACCCAAATAACATTTGCTTAATAAAATAGTAGATATTTCCTTAAATGCGCAAGCAAATGCTATTTGACTGAAAAAAATCGTCAATATGGGACATTAATCATGTTTAGTTTCCACTTATTTTTAAGACAAATCAGAATTTGGAGGCTCGCCAAGCGAGCAAGAATAAGAAATAGCAAGATCCGTGTTAGCAAGATAAGAATCAAGCCAGCAAGAAATTGCTAAGACAAGGAGAAGTATAGCAACTTATTCTTGCCTGCGACATACACACTTAATAAACACAATACACTTTCTTTATTAAAATCCTTAATAAAAGGGGAACATCTTAGTTCATTTAGGACGATCAAGGCATTAAACGTTTAAGCGGCGTATAAAACCGATTTAGAGGACTACACTGATGTCTTAATTACACATAAGAAAACGACGAAACGTTAGCGGGCGTTATCCCTCCACGAGAAGGTCGCTCATTAGTCTCAAAACCTCTACCTCAGCGATATATTCTACATTCATGAAATATTATTTAAAATTAGGGTTGTGTTGTATGAATATCATTAAAATCCCTACTGCTTTCACACAGAACAACGCTTTCCGATGCTTAAACATCTAGAGATTAAAAAAAGAAGTAAAACAGACCACTAATAGGTATTAGGTATAAGCGCTAAAGATCGACCGGGAACACGGTTTAGATTCGGTAAGGTATCTGATAATAACGACGAATTAAGATATAGTTCTTTCTTTCTTCTTGTTCTCATAAACAAGAATACGTCAGTTTCGCCGAAATGTTACAATTTCTGCCGCTTGTTGGTATACTTCGTTTACTTTCTGTAGCGATGTGACCTTCAGTTTGTCCGGTGCAAAATAGAAAAGAACAGCACTAGATCAGAAAAGGAAGGAGACAACTCTCGGCCAAACTCTTAACAGGTGAGGAGCGTATAATTCGTACAGTACTGCACGGAAAAATTGATCTTTTTATCCCCTACAATTGCATTGCTCAAATGTGCTGTTATTGGTACCATTTACTACTGAAAATATCAACGAGATGTTTATTTATATTTGAAGACATATTAAAGGCTTTAACGCTTGTTTTCGACTCGCACTACTATTCATGATT
>NW_020438946.1:1026326-1032538 GCF_000699045.2 Agrilus planipennis
GGCAAACCTGCCGAAACTACGACCGAAACCGAAACTGCGTTCGGGAGTTCTCGCGCTCTGCTCGGTCATGTTCGGCGCGTTAAATTCCATCCAAGCGAAGTAGATTAGTAGACATAGACATAAAAAAGCATGAATAATCTTCAAAAGAAAAATGAGCCTAGTCTACTATACTTACTCAAATAAACATCTCACCTATTTTAAGTATTTTTAAGGCGCAATTAATGTATTTTCTTAAATGAGGGGTTGTTATGTTGATTTTGATTTGATAATCAATAAGTGAAAATGTCAAAGACTGCAGAGCTATGTGGTTTAAAGATAAAAAAATAAAACTGACTGATTATAATAACGTTTTCTTTATTTTTCTCTCAAAACATGATCCTTATAAGGAAGTTTCGGTTTCGGTTTCGGTTTCGGCCGAAACTGAGACCGTTGCCGAAATTCGGTTTCGTTTTCGGTCGGACACTAAAAATTAGTTTTATGCGGTCGATTTCACGCTTTAACTACTCAATCGATCATCATGAAATTTTGGTGGACATATTGTTAACCATGCAGAAAAGGACACACACTACCTTTTAAGCAGAAAAAAATACTGTTCCCAAGGGATAGAAAAATTAGTTTTATATGGTCGTCAATGGTCTTTGACACGTATTTAAGACATCAACAGGCGGGTAAAATTTAGTTAGTTATAATTTTGGGTATAAAATGACGCGATTTTACATTTTCTTTTTTGGATTTCTCAGAGCATTAAATAGTTTAACTTTATTGGCCTATTCTGCAGGTATGTACTTTAGTTCAAGTTATGATCGAATCATCAAATTCTTTCTAGATTCTATCAATTACCCTTTTCAATTTTTGACAATTACCTACAACAAGAATTGTGTCAGAGAAAAATGTAACTTTTGTTAATCTTACTGGTCCAGAAACATATAAAGGATTCTAATAACAAGAAAAGAAAATTGAATGGTTGGCAGCATCTGCCTAAAGAGTAGGAACGGCGAACGATTCCGCTTTAAACTTTTCGCATTTTTAGTTTCTTTAGAAACAGACAACTCGTGCACGACCACTACCCACAGGATGGTAAAAATGGTAAAAATTGAAGCAAACAGTGAATGTGTTCCTTCCATTAAAATTTCAAGACAGGCGATTGTGCGGTTAAATTAGTTTGGTCTCGTTCCTGAGACGACGACATATATTCTTGAATAGCGCGCCCTTATAATCGAGAGAGCGAGAGGGTGGCCGTGCGGCGAGGTCGATAAGGAGGCCTGATCGATGCGCGCATGTTTATACCTGTTGCCAATCGTGGTCCAGAAGAAGGATGCTGACCTATTACCACACATATATTTAGACTATATGTAATATTGCAATTAGGGAGTAATTTAGTGACGTTCGGGGGTGGTGTCGATGAATTAGGTAAACGGCGTCGTGGATTTTAACGGGACCTAGAGGTGATTTTCATGTGACATGACGGCCCTTGATTAAGTTATAACGAAAACCGAATTTCACACTCCGTCTAAGGTAATTTTATGTGTTAAGATGTTTCGTCGATACGATATGACACATTTTCTACATATTGTTTTTTTTTTTTTCAACTCTACGCTGGAAATGTTACCGGCATTTTTGACATAACAAAAACAAACAGAGCATCTGTTGATTTTCAAAATTATAACCGCTTCGATTTTCATAATTTCATNTGCTGTTATTGGTACCATTTACTACTGAAAATATCAACGAGATGTTTATTTATATTTGAAGACATATTAAAGGCTTTAACGCTCGTTTTCGACTCGCACTACTATTCATGATTGTACAAAACTTTTGGCAGGTACTGTATGAAAAAGCATGTTTAATGAACAAAAGTCGAGAGTGTAATGAGCTTTTTTCTCCTTACCTACGATTTTGCCAGCGCGCATCCAAGACATTGGAAGGGGAAAATCGCTAGAGAAAGTAAATGAAGTATATATCAAGTTTTGATTAACGATAACTTATTTTAATATGATTTTGTAACCTTGCGCACACTAAGGAAAGGGTGGAGGTACATGTCTAACCAGTTTTAGGGCTGACGGCCCTATGATGATGATGATAGTGATGATGAGACTTCTTAGAAAAATTTGAATTGAATCAGAAGCAAGAACTTAGTGAGTAATATCTTTATCTGAAAACTTGGACATATGCCGGTGTTTGGAAATGAAACTGTCAATATTGGAAGTAAATATTTAGAAAACAGAACAATTCGTTATCTTTAAAAGCTTTCGTTAAACGAAAAGTAGTTTTCGTACCATTATCTATGTTTTCTTCCTCTTGCTGAATTGCAAAATGTTTGTGGATACTTAATTTTTGTTTTTCTTTTTTTCGATTTCTAAATGAGTGAAGATTATAGTGCAAAATAAACGAACGAGTAAATAATGGGACATATGGTGACATCAACACTAAAATTTGCATATTTTTGTCGTTAATCCTTGAATAAATAACACGCATTATATTATCTATACATACATGTATTTATTATTTGAATTTGTTCTCATTATTCCATTTAGACTGGTAGGTATCTACATATTAAATATTTTATTATCATTTGGAAAGAATTATTTGCAAAATAAAGGACATCAGGGTTAAAAACCGGACTTATAATATAATTGCTATTTCGATCCAATCTACAAACGTGAATTCGGCAAAACCAAACGTTCAATAAAACGAAAAAATGATAGCCATTAGTCGACTGTTGTCTAATACAAACATCAATTTATATACCATCGTCGATTAGTCGGTATCGACTAGTAAAGCCGTACATAATACATCGATACAAACGAATGATTGATAACAGGTCGGTTGAAAAAATTATACACGATGTATATTGAAAAATCGTTACGGACACTGCACTATTTCAATATCAAAACAATTCAAAACAAGATAAATGACATTAATTTTAACTGAATCGTCGAAATTTGGATAGTTCGTCATTAACATGGTTCAAAAAAAGGAGAACGTTGAATAAATCTATGTGACATTGTTATTTGAAACAAAAGTTAATGATCTAAAATTCAGTAGTCATGCTTATGATGTCCTTTCTATTTAATGTCACCTAAAAGATGAAATTGAGAGAATCCTATTTTGAGTCCAACTTCGATTGATTGAAATTTTAATGAAATTTACACATAATCAAATGTACATAATTTTTTATGTTGTCACAAAAATATCGGGGGTTGTCTTTAAAATTATCTTGCGGAAAATGAGAAAGTACGAAACGGGTAGAAGTAAGAGAGGAGGCTTTTTAGAAAAACCAGATGTGGAAACTTTCTATTTTTAAAAAAAGAAACATGTTTTGCAATTTCATAAACTTTTGCACAGAAATGTCGAACATACATGCATACAAATGCTGATTTAAACATGAAATATCTATATACCTATATTTTAATCATGATAGTTCCCCAAGTTGAAATGACCAATAGTTAAATATAGTTTACCAGGACTAGGGTTGCGGTACAATCGACGAAAGGTTTACACCAGAGGTATACTTCGTTTACTTTCTGTAGCGATCTGACCTTTAGTTTGACCGGCGCAAAGTAGAAAAGGACAGCACTAGGCCAGAAAAAGTTAGGAGACAACTCTCAGCCAAATTCTTAATCGGTGAGGAATGTATAATCCGTACAGTAATGCACGGAAAAATTGACCATTTAATCCAATACAATTGCATTGCTCTAATGTGCTGTTATTGGTACCATTTACTACTGAAAATATCAACGAGATGTTTATTTATATTTGAAGACATATTAAAGGCTTTAACGCTTATTTTCAACTCGCACTACTATTCATGACTGAACAAAACTTTTCGCAGGTACTGTATGAAAAAGTATGTTTAATGAACAAGAGTCGAGAGTATAATGAGCTTTTTTCTCCTTACCTACGATTTTGCCAGCGCGCATCCAAGACATTGGAAGGGGCACATCGCTAGAGAACGTAAACGAAGTATAAGTACTGCATAGAAAGGTTTAGGTTAGACAACAGTACCATCCCTTCAATAGTGTAAATATATTCTATGGAATAATTTCAAAAATCGAATTTTTTCTTTCTCAAAACTGGGAAGTTTCCACACCTGCCCCATTCAGGGGGTTTTTCAATCTTCTTCCCTCTATCAGGCCGCAGGATATTATAGCAACCAACTACATTTCTATCTATCACGAATTTTCTACTACTTTTCAACTTCTACAACTAACATAATCCACTGCAAAAAGCTGCAGTACATGTTTTCGCACTTTACGCTTGTATGCTAATAATGACGAATGGTATATAGTTTGAGTAACGGTGGAGGAAAATTATTACTTACAAAAACTTTCGTAATAACGTTAGGCGACTTTTTATTTAGATAAATTTTCATTCAAACTAAAACTGAAATATAAAGTTCGAAACGTCACATCAATTTATTTCTTTTTTATTTCTATTGCGCTCATCAGTATAAAACAACTTCTCTCCAGGTAATACGATTGGGGAAGTACCAAGGTACCACATACCTATGTAGGTGTATCGAGAATTTATAGTAATGAACATTCTTTTTTGAATTTTTTTTTACGCTATACGGTTAGTTATGAACACCTTGAAGTACGGCTCCGTACGAGTAGGAAACGAAGAGAGAAGTTTAGAAACATTTGATATACGAATGATAAGAATACTAGGAATATAGAAGGTTAGAAATGAGGAGGAATTAGAAAGAGTAGGAGAACAGAGGGGCCTATGGAAATCAATATCAAATAGGCGAGATAGGTTGGTAGGACACCTTTTCACGCATGAAGGGCTAATTAGATACATAGTAGAAGCAGAAACAGGAGTTAAAAGAGGTAGTGGTAGATCTAGATTAGATTACTGTTCACAAATAGTTAAGGATGTGAGAGTTTAAAAGGAATGCGAAGAATAGCTATCGTAAAGAAAGAGTGGAGGTGCATGTCCTATCAGACTTAGAGCTGACGACCCTATGATGATGATGATGATGGTGATGATGAGACTTATATTCTTAACTTTCTTAGAAAAATTTGAATTGAATCAGAAGCAAGAACTCAATTCGTTATCTTTAAAAGCTTTCGTTAAACGAAAAGTAGTTTTCGTACTATTATCTATGTTTTCTTCCTCTTGCTGAATGCAATGTAAAATGTTTGTGGATACTTAATTTTTGTTTTTCTTTTTTTCGATTTCTAAATGAGTGAAGAGGGATGGTAATATGACTGACTAACACACAACGTACTAGAGTCTAAACTTCTGGATCTAGAGATTTGAAATTTGGCGATATTCCATGAGCTTTCTAGCGGTGCACTAAGAGAAGGTTTTCAAATTCGACTCCTACAGGGGTTAAAATGGATATTAATGTGATTAACAGAGACAGCACACAGTCTAAACTGAATGATCAAGTTATATTAGAAATTTGGGGGAAATACTCCTTTAGTAGTTTGAGGATGCATGAAGGAGGGATTTATTTTTAAATTCGATCCCTAAAACGATGAAAAAAGGTGGCAATAAGACTGACTCTCAAACAACGCACAGCTTAAATCGGTGGACCTCGATTTGTTGAAACTTAGAGAGAAACTCATTCAGCATTCTAGGGGTGCACTAAAGGGGGTGTTTCTTAATTCGATCCCTAAAAGGGTGTTAATGTGACTGCCTGAGAGACAATACACAACCTAGGGGGGGATGTTTGTTAATTTGATCCCTAAAAGGGTGTTAATGTGACTGCCTGCGAGACAATACACAACCTAGGGGGGGATGTTTGTTAATTTGATCCCTAAAAGGGTGTTAATTTGACTGCCTGCGAGACAATACACAACCTAAGGAAGGTGTTTGTTAATTTGATCCCTAAAAGGGTGTTAATGTGACTGCCTGCGAGACAATACACAACCTAAGGGGGGTGTTTATTAATTTGATCCCTAAAAGGGTGTTAATGTGACTGCCTGCGAGACAATACACAACCTAGGGGGGGTGTTTGTTAATTTGATCCCTAAAAGGGTGTTAATGTGACTACCTGCGAGACAATACACAACCTAGGGGGGGTGTTTGTTAATTTGATCCCTAAAAGGGTGTTAATGTGACTGCCTGAGAGACAATACACAACCTAGGGGGGGTGTTTGTTAATTTGATCCCTAAAAGGGTGTTAATGTGACTGCCTGCGAGACAATACACAACCTAGGGGGGGTGTTTGTTAATTTGATCCCTAAAAGGGTGTTAATGTGACT
>NW_020438946.1:1035759-1042900 GCF_000699045.2 Agrilus planipennis
CGAAAACATTAAAAAGCTGGACCGCCAAAAATTTTTTGAAATTAAATTATTCAAATAAACTATTTAAAAATTATCTGCAAATGTAGATAACAAAGTTTGTTTGAGCTTTGAGCGTCACCCTCTTGGGGAAAGATATCTATATGTCTTTTTCTGAACCTCGATAAAAATTTTCATTTTTACATCCGGACCCCACCTAAAATTACTTGCGTCAAATATATTTCTCCATCAAGTAAACGTAGAATAATTCAGGTAAATTTATAGGTAATGATAGATGTATGACATTTGTTCTAAAATACTTTAATACTTTCACACCATAATTTATTAATTATTATTTTTATATTACACATTTTTGATAAAAATGCTGAAGGCGCTGGGAAACACTTAATCTATTATTGAAACTGACCAAAAATTCCACTATTAAGGAAATTATAGATACTTTTAGAACGTCCTGTTACTTGGGCCTTCATCTTTGAGTCCCATAAATTATTTATAAACATTAAAAAGTTGTAACCAATTCTTCAAAAATTAAGAAATAAAATCATCTCGGATGGATCTCAATTATTTTAGAAAAAAATTTAGACAAAACTTGTATACCCTTTAAGGTGAAAACAATTGGCGACCTTGCCTTTGACCTTTAGCCTCGTTTGCAGGCTGAGCTATTTTTTAAGTAACGAAAACAGCGGAAATCTGTGTAATCGGAAATTGAAGCATATAAAATATCGAAAATATCTTGATTGAAGTTTTAATCAAAGATAGTATGTTTTTAAAGGGTCAATCAACAAGTGATCGATCTTAAGTGTTACTTTAGCCTTGATCTTTAATGCCATATGAAGATCACATCAGTTTTTAATGAAAATGCATGGTTTCCATCTCATCAATGGAAAGGATGGAAATTTTTATGATTGGAAATGCCTTTGAAGCTGATTCGGTATTAATTTTCCGGTAGGCATTAAGAACAAATCAATTTCAGAGGAATTTCCAATTATAAAATTTCCCGCTCTTTCCATTCTGGGTAAAAATATGTTTTAAATAACTTGTCCTTTAAATTACTTTGAGAATCAAAGTCAAGATTACACTTAAGGTAAACAGTTAATTGCCATTATAAAAATATACAATTCTTTTCCAAAACATGCAATCCGATTCAATCAAAATGGGTCGGATTGTTCTTAATATCTCATGAGTATACACTGACAAAAAAAACCAAAAGAAAATTTCTGTTTACAAAGTTTTCCGCCGTTTTCCTTGCTAGGTACAAAAATAATAATTTCCATTCCAAAAAAACTTGAACTGTGAATGACTCCGACGGCCACAAATTTCCTTTTCGAAAACATTTTCTAAAGTAATGAGATCTAATCAAGATACGTCATGCTTTCAAGATAAATGACTCATCCTGTATAATATCAGAATAAAAAAATCGTTAACTGTTGATTCAAGCGCCATTTTCTTAAGCAAAACACTCAGGAAGGCCCTAATGTACGTACCTACATACGATTTCGAGTGATTCCTGAGAATTCTCTCATCACCAGGATTAATAAATGAAAGCAATTAAATTCACATGCTCGACTCATTTAAGGAACACAAATACACACATTCATGCATACAAATGCGAATACGAGTATTTTCCTACATACGAGGGTCGTTTTTAAGTTCGCGGAATGGGAGGTAAGAAGTGGAAATAAAAGTACGAATTTAATTTTCCTTTTCAACATATTCACCTGCTACCCTCACACATTTCTCCGATCTTTCAATTAAGTTACGTATCATCATCATCGTTATGAGGTCGTCAGTCCTAAGACTGGTTGGACACGTACCTCCCATCTTAAGCTAACCTTCGCATTTCCTTAAAACTACAAACATCCCACATCCTTAACTATTTGCGAACGGTAATCTAACCTAGGTCTACCTATACCCCTCCTAACTCCTGTTTCTGCCTCTAATACGTCTCTGACTAGACCTTCATGCCTGAGAAGATGTCCTACCAATATATCTCGTCTATTTTTTATTGACTTCCATAGAGTGTCTGTCACTGTCTATGTTTCGCACCCGTACAACGCCGCGCTCCAAACATACACCTTTTACAAACTTTTTAGAATTATTAAATTAACCGTTCGCGAGCATAGAAGTGACTTCTTTTTATTAAAGGCGACGCGACCCTTTACGTATACCTTCGAAAAAACATGTTATGCCTTTGATAGAAAAATACGCCGAAACTGCATCGTTCACTTCTTCGTGACTATAGACCCGCCACTTTTTACAATTTTTCATTTCTACGTCGAATTCGCCAAAATTTCTTATTATTAATGAAACATTTGGATTAAACGAAAGCATCTTGTATACCAAAAGTAGTCCTAAGAAATCCCGTACGTCTCTTATTTAAACGTTTTAATTATAGCTGGTTAACTCTAGAATTAACTTTCCACTATCGATATATTATGATAGCAAGACAAAAATCGCTCAATAAAATCGAATAAAGGGTATCAGAAATAAAACGACAGTTTCAAGAATTTGTAGCAATAAAAATATGACGTTATACCCCAGTTATTGTTATTAGCAAAATTTTCAGCGTTAGTTTGAATAGCAAATTTTCGAGGTTATTAAAAACTGACGTTACATCACAATTGTCGTTATAGCAGATATTGTTACAACCGAATTCCACTGTATTTCAATTAATAGTACCTATGTATATAATTTTTCGTTTATACATGTTGGAGCCCCTCTAGCTCGGGGGCTCTGTACTGGCTTATAATTCTGGTTGCTCTTCCGACATCACACGATGTGAAGCACAACCACCAGAGGCGTAGTGAGAGTGTTTTTATCTCTCTCGTCTTTCATTAAAATGAACCAACCTAATAACTGTTCAGTAAATTACCAAATGTAAATTCTCCCTGTGTTCTGCACAAAAGATAAGGACAGTCGCCAAGTGCATACCACTTTGCATAACGAACCTTCTTCGTTATATCACGTAGGCACACATAATAAGAACAAAAACTAAGAAAGGAAGACGTGTCTATGCGTGTCGAATAACGAAACAATTGTTTTATGAAAGAAAAGAAAATAGACATCGAAATCGGCACGTTTCTATAAAGGAAGCAGTTTTTTAAATGTAGTAATAAAAGTGATTTAAGATCACTCCTGGACCGCTTTGATTAGTTAAATCATCAACTAAACAAAAACTATTAATTAATTTAATTTTTAATAGAAAGCTAACATAAAACAGTTCTAGAAATGAAAATTCGACCGGATAACTTTAAATGATTGGTAGCGAAGCGATCGTATTTTGGGACATTTCAACTAAGCACTTCATACATTACAAAAAATTGAAAGTTCCTCTTTATTTTTATTTGGAAAAATATAAATTTTAAAATCGAGCAGCATTCACCACTAAGATTTAACCTTTAAACTAGAAATTAAAGTTTTTGGAGTCTAACCAAAATAAATGGTACGCTATGTCCTTTTCTGTAGCCCTAACAAAAAAGAATTTCATAATCGGCTTCGCTCGAGTTCATGTCCTAAATACCCACGTGTCAAATATTGTCGACGATTACATATAACTAATTTATCTATCCCTTAGGAACAAAATATTGTTTTTCTGGATGAAAGGTACCCTATGTCCTTTTCTATATCTCTGACAATGTATGTATAAAATTTCATGATTATAGGTTGAGCAGTTGAATCGTGAAAACGTAACAAACAAACATAGAAACGAATATTATCATATTAGTTAGGATAATAACCGTTAATAATACATAATAACTGGATTTACCGTAAGTACTTTGTACAAAATCAGTCTTAAAACTTCAGATCTATTAATCACTTAGAATTTTCTCATTAATTTGGAATATTGAAAGTGATGTTTTTTATAAGGATTTTTGTTGTGTGCGATATGTTTAAGTTGAACAGCTTCTCGGATCGAGTCGATTACACAAGACCTTTTAATTAAATGTTTTTACAGATCCCCCGGGAAAGCCGAACAAGAAAGGAGAGGACGAAGATGAACCGGGCCAGTTTTTTGGGTAGCGGATGGGCAAGGTCGGGGGGGAGTAGTATGGGGGTGGTACGGCGCGCTTATCCGGCGTCTGGCGCGCAATGGAACGTTCAGGTGGTGAGAGGAAGGGTTAACGGAAAATGTCTTTGGAATGCTTGTAAGGCCTTGAGCTTAGGACTACTTCTTATGGTATTGGGGGCTGCTATGGCCACAATAGGCGAGTATTTTATAATAATTACTGGTATAATTTTTGACAATATTTTAACCACGTAAAATCAACATCAATCATTTTATATCAAAATATTTACAACCCCATTTTGTTTCCGATCTTTTACACATTGTAATAAGAAAAAGAAATAGAATTCATATCTTCTTGTGCTTTGGGTTCGTCTAATAAATGAAATTTTTCGAATCGTTTTCAAAGAATTTTGGATTATAGGCATTTATTAGCACACCACAATATCTTGTAGTTTTCAGTTTTACACTGCTGGCGTTTATACAATATATTTGATATTATTTTGCTGGGTGGTTTGTCGTAATTCATAGAATTTCGTAGTTCCTTGCTGAAAGTACGATAAGTGGTGATTTGGCAGCTGCTGATATCAATTTGGAACTTTAAAATTCCATGGACCATGATATTGAACCCGGAAAACAGTATCAATCCAATATTTTAGGTTATCAATTTTCGAGAAGTTTAGAATATTTTGGGCTCTCTTCAGTTATAGAATTAGAAGACATTCATGGAATGTCTCTTTGACCCCTTTTAAATTTCTAATACCTTCAATGGCCAATGTGAGCAACTTTCATTCATCATTGTATATAATATTTGATCGGTGATACTATAGCAAAACTTTAAACGACAAAGATTTATTTTGAATTGTATAAATAGAAAATAGGTTTGCAAAAGTATTTTAAATGCTTTTCTCAAAGAAGTATTTAAATGCAAGATAAAAATAGGTATCTTTTATTTTGTATTTGCATTTTAAATGCAAGTATTTCAAATAAATCACATCTCTGCCTTTCAACGATTACGATTTACAAACACAGCTTCTTTATGAAATTCCGCATGGGGAGGAAAAGTCAATCCTAATATATATACAGAAGTTGGTCACCCCTGGTCTATACGAAATTTTTAGAAAAGTTATTTTTTCTATTATTTTAACGTATTGTATTTAATGCTACAACAAAGCACAGATCTGCTGATTCAGGTTGCTGTAATTATCTAAAAACAATAGATTCGACGTGTCATTCCCATTGTTTTTATGAAACAGAAAGCATCAGGAAGAATGAACAAAAAAGATCAGACTAATTGTAAGGGCGAGAAAGTTTTGAAGTAAACTCCCAGTTCGAGCACGCTTTGTTTTGATTTTTCTTTTGTTTACTTTCCGAAGAACCCGTTTTTGTTACATTTCTACAAATGTATACATGAAACGTGGGATAATCAAAGAAAAATAAAATTAATTCTAATAACGCTAATTGTAAATAATATATCAAACATTACATGCACTTAACAATCTAGATATAAACCGTTTATTGTGGCTTTTCTAGGCCTGATGTTACGATTTATCATATTTTTGTTTAATTGATAATGAGAAAGATATGGAATCACAAGTACAGCTACTTAGCAGTTGCATAGCGAATGGATGTCAAAATACAAAATTGTTACAGTTCGTAAAAATCAGTAACGACGGGGTTCCACAAGGAACTACTTTACGTCCTCTTTTCTTTCTTTTATATATAAACGATCTACCGAATGATTTAGACGGTAACACGATAATGACTTAAACAAATCATTCCGCTGACGCATGGTTTGAAGCAAATGATAAAATGAATAATGCGTAAAACATTTAGCAGATTAGCTAGCATTAAATAATATTTAAATATAGATAAAACTACTTCTATCACATATGTGGTAAGCACTGTGATAGTATGCCCAACATAATGNCAATCTAGGGGGGGTGTTTGTTAATTTGATCCCTAAAAGGGTATTAATGTGACTGCCTGAGAGACAATACACAACCTAGGGGGGGTGTCTGTTAATTTGATCCCTAAAAGGGTGTTAATGTGACTGGCTGCGAGACAATACACAACCTATTATAAGTCTTGCGATTTCAAATTTGGGGGAAATATTTCTTCAGTATGTAAAGGCGAAATAAGGAGAGATTCCATCGTTAAAGAGACGGTAAAGTTTATAAGGAGAAACATTGGTAATTGTTTACAATGGAAGTAGAGGTGTGAATGGTATTGAACAACAACAAGCAAGTACTTCTAGATGGGGGAGGGTGGACGGAGAGGGGTGGAGATAAAACAACTGAACAGGGAATCAAACTTAGCTAAATGACGGTATAATTACCTAAAATTACTATTTACTAAATATCGACTTATGTCCAGCGATGAGGGCAAATTGTAGCTAGTAAATGTGAATTATGTGGTGCAAGCAAGCCGACTGTTAATCCTAATTTATATTATAAATGCGAATGTAAATTTGTTTGTTTGTTTGTTGAATTTTCACGCCTTAACTACTCGACCGATCATCATGAAATTTTGTGAACACATTGTCAGAAATAAAGAAAAGCACATAGGGTACCTTTTATTCAGAAAAATCCTGTTCCCGACGAATAGAAAAAAATTAGTAGTGTCCGACCGAAAGTTCGGTTTCGGTTTCGATCGAGTTTCGGCAAAAAAACGAGTTTCGGTTTAGTTTCGGTTTCGGCGGCAAACCTGCCGAAACTACAACCGAAACAGAAACTGCGTTCGGGAGTTCTCGCGCTCTGCTCGGTCAGGTTCGGCGCGTTAAATTCCATCCAAGCGAAGTAGATTAGTAGACATTTCGCCATAACATAAGATTGTTTAACTATGAATACTAATAAGAAATAACGATTACAGGTACCTACTTGAAATTATTAGTAGTCGTCGCCTTTTGCAATATTATGATCACGATTAGTTTATAATTTAGTCGTTTACCTTTTGTTTCTGTTGAAGTTTAGTGTCATTCAACATGACGAATTAAGTTTAGAAGAAGTTAATTTGTTCTTAATTAAGATAAAAGTGATTTATTTTGTTTTGTTTATTACTTAAATATTAAGTTCCTATACCTATTGTGATATTAGGTAACAATAACAAAAGTAATTTTATGTTTAATATTATATAAAAAAA